>NC_045544.1:79935809-80165809 GCF_009769535.1 Thamnophis elegans
GTGACGACAAGCCAACTTTTTGCTGACGGAAGACAGAAAACCGAAAGCAAAACTTACTGTTTAATACTGAGTTATTTGTCTGTGAAATTATAGCCAAATGCTTGTATTATATTTTGGTGAGGCTTCTTTTTTGCCTTACCAAATACATTTTACTCTTTAAATGGGGCATTTCTGCATAAAACCAACAAGTTTTGCAAATTGGTTAATCACTGCAATATAACAGCAACTCCAAAATGTTCTAAAGTTTCTAGAAAGAAAAAATATTTCCCCATCTCTGCTCCACTCTTATAGCTAGTGAAACATGAGTTAAAGGATGTTTTTGCCCTCATGCCCTTATTATGAACTCCCTAGGGGCATGCAACTGGCTATTGTGGAAACAGTCTACAAAGTCTCTTCTTATTCTTCATTTAAAAACGTACTCCCAAGGCTTAAAACACTTTTTTAAAGTGTGCATTTATTATGCTTATTCATCTCTCTCTTACACCAAGTTTGTTATGGTCTTCCTGCTGTTTAGGATTGCAGATCCAGCAACTCCCTGAGGCTTGCTAGGTCTATAAACCTAAACAAACATATATAGAGAGATAAGTGAGACTAATTTAATTCAATAGAAATTTGTTTCAAGTAAACACATTAAAATAGGCCATTTAAACATGAAGACAAGTGAAGATTTACATCTGAAATTTGAAGGCTTTATTAATAGGAACAACACAATGGAATGATATGATTATTTAGATAGCTTTTGTTGCTGCACCATAGCTCTGCCTACAACAAATTTAAGTTAAACCAGTTAAGTCAGTGGTATTTTCACGGACATTCTTGCTTTTTTTAGAAAATGGCATGAGTAAATTGTCCAGGATTGCCAAAGTGATTCACAAGAATTTATTGTTTTATTCTTGTTGTAAAATGCTCAGAATTTCTTGCTTGTGAATTGGGTGGCTTAGATTAAATAAACAAACACATAAGAATACCCAGATCTCTTACCTGCACTGGAACTTCACATCCAGATAGAAGGTACATAGATGCACCCCAGAGAGCATCAGCTGTCCTATCCTATTCAGAAGAATGAGGTTTAAGGGAATCCCAAAGAGGGCAAAGAAGATGCAGAACACTTGTGAAGCTACTGTATTGGGGCTCAAGTTGCCATAGCCTGAAAGGAGAAGAATAAGGTTTGATCATTGGTATACCAGGAATTAACATGATAATATAGCAGTAATCTATGTCCATGATATTGGCAAAAATATTATCTGTAAGCTTTGCAAAAATATTTTGCAGTATTTCAGCTTAATAAGATTGTTGTCCAACATGTTAGACATAAGGGGGGAAATGAGAAGCCAAACAGTAAAAGCCAAGATATCAATCAGAAGATTCTCATACATGAAAAAAATAGTAGCTATATGGAAGAAATTAGATGAAACATGCTTTACATTAGTAAATGTAAATAGAAGTACCACATTACTTCTATTATCAGTTCTATGTAAACAAACACAATGTACAGCAATTAATGGTTAAATACTACTGGTATAAAACAAACAAACAACAAACAAACCTATTCTCCAAAGCACCTGAAGGCAGGAGAAGAAGCAATGGATGGAAATTAATCAGAAGAGAACCAATCTAGAACTAAGAAAAAAATTCTTGACAGTGAGTACAATTAACCAGCGGAATGACTTGCCTTTATATGGAGTGAGTGCTCTATCACTGGAGGCTTTCAAAAAAGGCTGGACAATTGTTTATCTAAAATGGTATAGGGCAGTGGTGGGATTCAAATATTTTTACTACTGGTTCTGTGGGTGTGGTTTGATGGGTGTGGCATGGCTTGATGGGTGTGGCTTGGTGGGCATGGCAAGGGTAGGATACTGTAAAATCCCCTTTTCCTCCTGATCAGCTGGGACTCCGGAAGCAGAGAATAGATGGAGGTGGGACCAGTCAGAGGCGGTATTTACCAGTTCGCTGAACTACTCAAAATTTTCACTACTGGTTCTCCAGAACTGGTCAGAACCTGCTGAATACCACCTCTGGTATAGGGACTCCTGCTAGAATATGGGGTTGAACTAGAAGGACCTCCAAGGTATTCTATTACTAAGAAACATCTATTTACAATTATTGATGGACTTTGTGGCTCTGAACCTGATCCTGGTATGAGAGGATTCATATAAGCAAGGTTCGCTGAGCCTTATCCACTGGATACTAAACAATAGTTTTTTGTTACATGGGAATACAACTTCTGTTAGTATAAACCTCACTCAAATCAGTCATCACTGAGTTTCTAATCTCTTCAAGTTGGTTCCTACAGGTATGTTGAAATGTAAATCTTCCACAGCCACCCTTCTGGCCTTCAAATGAGTTTGAAGACCTGGCTCTGCCAGCTGACTTGGGGCGCCAATGGGGAATGGCATCTTGAGGTAATTAATGGATTAGCCAACCTCTATCTCTTCTCTATGTACATTTTGCTCCCTTCCTCTCCATCTTGGTAAATTGAAATTTTAGCTGAGTTTAAATGTATGGTTCTTATTTGTTTTAATGTTTTATATGGTATCTTAATTATATGCCCGTGAGCCATCTTGACTCGCCTCAGTGAGATACATGGCATAGAAGTTTAATAATAATAAAAAGGTTTCCACAGATTCTGTACTCTAGTGTAATTGATATTAAATTTGAAAGATGTAGCCTACTGAAATCATTGTGTAGTTTTCCCTCAACTACCAGGATTTTTTCTCTCTAAAGGTCTCCATGTAAATGACAAGTTATAAGTAATCCATTTAAGACACAGGCTGAATGTTACATACTGACAGCCAAATGGTAGGCTCCACCAAGGTCCTCCAATCTGGCGGGAAAATACTCCAAGCCGATTGGCCGAGCCGTCTGACAGCTCCCTATAAAAGGGCTAACTGTCAGACAGGCGGATGTTGGATTAGTAAATAGTTGTCTAATAAAGACCTGTTGTTTGTCACTGAAGTCTGAGTCTGTCTCATCCATTCACCCGATCTAACACTGAAGGTAAAGCAAAAAACCCCAAATCACAATATGCAACATGATCTTAATTATTACTGACAACATAAACCATTTGGCTTAATGGCATGCTATTTATTCTTGTCAGTTCTGAAAATTGTTACAACAGGAACAGGCACTTATGAATTGGTAAGGCAGTATTTGCCAGCTGTTCATAAATCACTGAAGGGATCTCCATTTAAAAAAATAGATTTCCTTTTATTAACGAAACTGACGGGATTATATTTCAAAATAAAAAATGGGTAGCATTTCTACTTTAGAATCCTTAGTAGCAAAATTCTTTGAAATCAGGCCTATTCTTGAAAGGGATGTGTGTCATTTAGAAAAATAGAAGTATTGCTACAGAAAGAAGCAATAGTAGAAAATTAACAAAGAAATAAAAATAATGCTTTGTTGTAAGTACTGATTTGAGAATAGTTGGGATGAAAATAAAGCTTTCATTAGAGTTTATTTTATACAATGGTAAGATCAGAAAGAAGAGGCAAGAGAAACATCCCATTTTGGATGATAGGGAAAAGAATAATAAGGTAAAGGTTTCTCTGGCACATATGTGCTAATCATTCCTGACTCTAGGGGGTGGTGCTCATCTCCGTTTAAAAGCCAAAGAGCCAGCACTGTCCATGGTCATGTAGCTGGCATGACTAAACCAGAGGTGGGTTTCTATCGGCGTCGGTACCCGTTCGCTTTGGGCACGGAACGCTGTTACCTTCCCACCAAAGTGGTCCTATTTTTCTATTTGCAATTTTACATGCTTTCAAACTGCTAGGTTGGCAGAAGCTGGGACAAGTAACGGGAGCTCACTCCGTTAAGTGGCACTAGGATGTGAACCACCGAACTGCCGATATTTCTGATCGACAAGCTCAGCATCTTAGCCACTGAGCCACCACATCCCTAAAGAAAAATTACAAAATGGAAATAAGACTTTTTTGATCAGAGAAAAGAATTCTATAGAGCCTTATTTTAGAATACTAATTTTCATGATTGAATTCTTTTCTATACAACAAACTCCATGTGGAAGGAAAATGTTGTGCCGGGTTATAGCCTAGCCTCATTCAAGTTGCTAGATTTATTTGTATTGTGAAGCAAAACAGTCTAAACAAGATTTACTACCAATTTCCACCTGTGGCCCAATAACATTTAGTTCCATTTTTAACATCCTGAAAGTATTTTAAATGAACTCTCTAGAAGGCTGAAATTCAGAAGGTCTGTACTACTACACCACAAGTATGATTTTCTTTGATCAGTTTCGTTTATATTGGCATGCACTTATGTTAGCACAAGGGGTGAAGATAGCAAGCTCTGTACTAAAAGCACAATTATGACATCAATGCACAGTGCACAAATAGAATCTGTTCTAAAATTGGATTATGTGGGGAAAGGATATGGTGTACTTAAAAAAGCAGTTTTAAAAGCAGTCTAAGGATGCAAAAAGAAGGTACATAGAGGATCCCATAGCTCAGACCAATATAATCAACCTATTCTCCAAAGTACCTGAAGGCAGGACAAGAAGCAATGGATGGAAATTAATCAAGGAGAGAATCAATCTAGAACTAAGGAGAAATTTCATGACAGTTATAACAATTAGTCAGTAGAGCGGCTTGCCTTCAGAAGTTATAGATGCTGCAACACTGTAAGTTTTTAAGCAAAGATTGGACAGTCATTTCTCTGAAATGGTTTAAGGTCTCCTATTCGAATAGGGGGTTGGACTAGAAAGACCTCCAAGGTCCCCTCCAACTCTGTCATTGTAATCTCCTTTGAAAGAAACAAAGTTGTGATTGACGTGTCATTGGATGTTCCAATAACATTTCAATCACAGCTTTCATTTTCTTTCAAACAAGAGATTAGAATGACACTAAAAATCCTAAATATCTTTTCCCTTCTGTTTATCTCCAGTTTTAAGATTAAGGCAGAGAATAGAGCAATGGCCTACACTTACACAAAACTAGTGATCTAATTTGATATTTTTTACACAAAAAGCTCTTAAACGTTAGGCTAGACAATATCTACCAATATTTTACTCCTATCTCACCGAATTCAGCACTCGAAATGGCTGTTTTGGAACTTTTGCAGATATTTATTTAATACCTCTTAGTGAGGAGTATTAAATTACTGAATTTCAATTTTATTAAAGTGTTCAGTTGTGTTACCTGTAGTTTGTATCAATGAAATGAAACATTTATTCTTGTACGTCTGTTAATTTGCTTGCAAGGGCCAGAATCTTTGAATTTATCACCACCACTTACTGAATGAGCCACATAAAGATTTTCCATATATTTAGATTCTATTCCTAAAGCCTTGGAATGTCAACTTGAGGCCATTGGAATTTTGGTTTTCTTCAAGAATGGCGAAAAGCTAGGGAGAGACTGTAAATTTCTTCTATATAGATATAGATGGATACATAATCAACATTTCTGGGGAGTATCTGATGTTGGATAGTTCTGGTGGCACTCTAAAATACAATATGAATTTAGAAGAAGTAAAGCCCTTCCATATTCCCTTTCATCATTTTTTCTTCTCTTCTATTTAAGGGGTAAAAACAAGCATACAAACGGAAAAGCAGAAAGAATTATATCTTCCTTTCTGTTCTGCTACCAGAAGCTGTACATTATTTTAGAAAAAGAAGTTATTCTGCCTTTGGATTTTCTCCACTATCAGATCAAATGTAATTGTCACAGTCTGCCGTACTTCAAATATTTTCCTTTTGTGATCAATTATTTGCCTTTGTTATCAAGAGCGACCAAATTTTCATTCTGCAAGACTGGTTGAATTATGGGCATGAAATGGGAAGCTTGTGGCATGATGAACTTGGAAATAACTGTGAATTCAGATATATAGGGAGCAAAACAAAATCTAAACAAAAGAACTGAAAAGTGATCTTTAGGCACTACAAAAGGGATACAAAAAATCTTTCTAGTCAATTTCATAAACCCTAATTACACAACTAAGTAACTGAAAGCTTTTCCAATTTGGTCAATGAAGTATTCAGTATAGTATTTTGGAGTCCTTGTTCTTATAGCCTATATTCTTCCATAAAGTTAACTCATGGTGTCAGCTGATTCTGAAAGAATAAAGTGTTTATCCGGTAAGACTGGATCTATAAAGCGGTCGTGGTCGAGTTGCAAGACAAATATAAGCCAACTACTGTATGAGCACTTTTGATATATTACTTACACACCTTGAAAAAAGAGGCTACATAGGTAGGATTATCCATTAGGGCTGCAAAACACGTCAGCAAATGTTTGAACATGTTCAAATATGGCAGAGAACAGAGCATACTAAAAAACCATTTTTAAGAAAACTAAGCCAAGTCACAAACATAGATTTACATATGTTAAACCATGGTTTGTTTAACAAAAGTTTATCAGATATACTACAATTGACTGGGTCTGCACAACACACTAAACTAATTTTAAGCTTTCTTCCAAGGAACACCAACTTTTCTTAAACAGCCTGAAGATATTCTGCAAGCACTTTCAGAGTCACTGTTGGCTTTACTATCTTCTTCAGAATTTCTTTGTGAAAAATGGATTATAACTACGGTTGACATACTTACTGCAACCAAGGACCCTTACTGAAACAGAGTGTAACATGAAGCCTAAGTCTGTTTAACAATGTCACTGCCAACATTTATGAAATAATCATATTCTTGCACCCCATTAAGATTTCTAAATATATTAAATGTAAGGGAAAATACACTTTAAATATTATTTAAATGGATTTTATTTCAATATTACTTTTATGTCCTTTTAAAAGAAACAGTAATACAAGTTCCTTATAGTATATTTTTTACAAAATGTACAAATTAACATTGGTCTTGAAAATTTTAAGAAATACTGCCTTAAGTCACTATTCTTATTTTACAAAGGTTTATTTTATTTAATAAATTTATATGGCTAACACAGCAATCAAAAAGCTTTAATGTAGTTTATTTTGGCCTTAATCTGTTATGTGAACTAAGCCACAATGTACTGTGTCCTAGAATTGTTCATCTGACTGGTCTGTTCTTACTTATAACTCACTAAACCAAATGCTATAAACAGTCTTACAAGAATGATCTTATCCTTTCTCCAGTTCTCCCATCTGTACACAATACCAATTCTGGTTTCTGCTATTGCTAGTGCAAGCAGAGCTAATCTGAGCAGACAGTTCTAAAATGTCTCTGCAACTCTGCTCCAAGTATTTCTAATATTTAAGAACAGATTGTGATTGAAAAATGCAACAATCTTTTGTAAGTCAACAAGGAATAAAGATTATATATTGTCTTGGGACTAGTTACAAGCCCATAAAATGTTCCAGAGAATCATGTGTTTGTATGCATTAAAGCTATCATATCTGAGCTGTAAGGTGACAAGTAGAGCACAAAACCAAACCAAAAAAACAGCAACACCCACTTCTAACATTCAGTATTTTTTTGTGTCCATCTAGTGGTCATCCATTTTTTTGGCAGCCCAGATGCAGTGGCCCTAATACACAGACATCTCAGAAAAGAATACCTGTTGAAATGGCTTCTGTGCTGATTATTTATTTGATCATAAAGAATGCATATATAAGGAAAAAAACCTTCCTACCATTTCTGTTGACATGTCATATCAAACACATTATAGAGAGCGACCAACAGTTTAGGAGTAGCCGATGTACCACTCTTTTTATTAGCTAGTTTCCTGTTCTTTCTCCCCCATCCCTACCCCAACTTGATATGGCTGTGAAAATGTAGAGGAAGGTAAAATAACTTAAAAGATATCTACCAGTTTATTTCTGAAATTTGCAGAATTCTTGGAATAATTCCCAATTTTTGCAAACTAACCTCAGTTCTCACTCAAAAACACAACTCACAGCCCACCTCTTTTGTATTACATCAATTTGGCAGGTTAAAATTTTCTATATTATTTTGTCACACATTGTATGATAAACTTTAATTCAATTATGATTAAAGAATATAGTTAACTGAACTTATTGAAAATCATGTCCCAACAAGAATTAAGTTACATTGCAGCCTAAAATTAAAAAGAACTTCCTCCATGAATCTAAAATTTGAACTGGAGAATAATTATATCAATGGTAATCACCAGTAGAGCTTTACGCTTTTTCTTCAGGACCAAAGACAGCTGGTGGGAAACTGAGAGTGGTGGCTGATGCCATTTGTATAAGGTTTCCCAGAATGTCTAGTAACCAGCAAGTACCAATTGGTAGATTGGATAGCACTGTAGGCTGGATCAGGACAACTTTTTACATTTTTCCATATACACAAACAACTAAACTTCAAAACAAGTAAATTCAGCCTTTGAATGGTGTGGGAGTAGGAATGGATTTCCAGAGGAAAAATTACAGACTAGAGGAACAAGGATCACTACTCAGGTGACTCTGAGGACATAGATAAACCTCCAAGTGCTTCAATGACCCTCTAAAAGGATGCAGATGACTGAAAGGAATATAAATCCTTTCATTCCCCACTATCCTGTCAGAGCTGAAGAAGCTTCTTGGATGAGAAGCAAAAGGTCTTTCAAGAAAAAAGCAAGAAAGTCCAGTTGTCTCCTGAAAAAGCACCTTTGAACAACCGCCATCTGGATGACCGAATCTCTACAGACTTTTAACTAGACTTCAATCTTATTTTAGAGATGCAATTGATAGGATTAGAAAATGCTTTTACCCCAGTAACTCCAACTGTTCAAAATCAGCAGACATAGGAAAGAGGGTGTATTATAGATTTGATTCCTGGAACACTAATGACTAAATACTAAGCATTCCCATTGATCCTGTGCTGCCATCTAGTGTCTTCAAAGTGATAATAGTTGTGGCATACCCAAATCTGAAACATCATTTTATATATATTAGAGTCCAATCTTTCTTTCAAGTGCATGTTCCCAAACAGATTTTTTTAATGAAACTTTCATGAAACAACTGGGAAGAGTCAGGCATTTTCCTTAATGTTTCTCTCCAATTTTGTTAAAGTCTCAATAAAGTGGGAATAGAGTTGCTCAGCCTTTGACAAAGATTATTCCAGTGCAGAAAGTGGTTCTAACCCTTGGATTCACCTTCAACAGACAAGTATTTCCTACAAAGATGCCTGGGTACATGAAGCTTGTGAAATTCACACTCAACTGTGTACTTTCAAAATCTTAGTTTTACAAATCTGGCTGAAAGGCTGATCCTAACCTTCTCTTTGAACTGGCTCAAGCAAAAGATTTCAGAGGCAAAGAATGTATTTGGGTTTTTTTTAATCTGCAGCTTAGCATCCCATCCGAGCCCTGGTTTCAAGGGATCTTGCTGAGTCAAAGATGGGAGAATCTTTGAAAATTAAAGTTTCCAGGAACTTTAATGGGTTTTCTTGATGCCTCAAACTTCAGGGAAGCCAGCAGGTCTGACCCAGACAAGTAAACATTTTAATCTCACTGCCAAATCTGAAAACTATAGGCTAACTGAAATTCTCAGTTGTAAACTCTAGTAGCAGATTTGGGTGGGGGGAGGGATGGGACTTTTGACTTTGCCCTCTCTTTTTTACACTCCCTGTACTTGACAGGGCGCTTACAGTTTTTATCATCAGAGAATTGTTTGGTTTTCTGCAGACTTTACATGTATATCATCTCAATTCAACACCAGCCCACATTTACAGCTATTTGCAGTGTCCTGCAGCCATGATTCACATTTTTGCTGAAAATCAGTGTTTACTTCTTGTTTCTGGTAAAAATGATCCATAGCAAACGATGGGTTAGCTTAATAACTACGGCATTTACTTTAAGATTGCTCTGTTCATGTAACAACTGCCCCCCCACCCCAAAAAAAGGAGGTTTGGAAAAAAATCAGGTCAGTCACATGATGCGCTGCTTTTCAGCCATCCCAACTTATTGTAATTGCAGACTCAATTGCGGTCATAAGTAGTAGTTCTGCATCCAATCTTTACCAATCTGAAATCAAGGTTAGGCACAGTTGGTGTGTTTTTAGCTGTTCCCTGGAAGTAGAAATATGGAAAAGACTTTCTAATCTCTTTCTCTTCTATTTCAGTTTGGACTGAAGGGGCTATTTCTGCCCAGCCCCTTCCCTATTTCTGGGAAGGGGCTGGGTAGTACTAGGAACCAGGCATTGCTTCAGCCCCAAGTTAGAAATCTATAAAATCTATAATCTTATGCAGGGCCAAGCATTCTTTAGAGTTTTAACTCTGTTACTGCAATAAGTGGTTGGAACCAGGGCAATAGAATTTGCAGGGACACAATCAAAGCTAAATGCAATTTGTTAATTAAATTCATTAATTTAACCTGTTGAATCCCTATGCATGTAATAATTCCCATTTTCTCTTATAGTAAAAATATTTAATTGGATGCTAATTTTTCAGAGGACTCCAGATACCACACCTCTTCTCTCAGAAGTGAAGTGGCTACAGTTAAATGTTCTCATTTTCCAATATCTTTATTTAAAATTTCCTTTCAAATGCTTGAAAAATAATTGCTGCTAAACCTCTTTAAGAATGTCTGTGCTTAATTGGGAGTTGATAGATTTTTAAAACACTGGAATAACTGCACTACTGCAGCTTTTAGTTTACATACCCACCACGTTTTCAAGAAAAAAAAATGTTTTCTGCATATATCCCCATGCAATTGTGTATGGAAAAAGCATTAATTTGGTGAAGCATGGAATATGGCCCATGATATGCCTCAAGTCTCTAATTTAGTCTTATTTGAGACAAATGTGCTGCTTAAATGATGATTAATCATTAAGTGCCTATTTAAAGAGAAGGCAGCTGCAGAGTAAGATAACACTGCCATCTTGTGACTCATTAAGTACACAGCCAAGAGTTAAAATGCTATGCATGTTGCTGATTTTTTTTCAATTTAAAACCTGCTGCACATTATGCCTTTGACACTCAATTCACACATCTTAAAATAGATCTTTGTAAGTAGATATAGACATTACCAGTACAACACAGGGCAATCTGGGTACAGGTTTGTTTTTTTCCCCTTTTACAATATAGGCAGGGTAGAGGGGTAGGTCTACAGGTTGATTCCTCCTCACTCTTTCGCTCTTTATTTTGTCTACATGCCTGGATTTTAAATAGAAACAAACACCAAACAGCTCAAAAAGAGCAAGCAGCAGAGTGATGCAAACATATATACGCCTTTATATACCTGTAGCCTGATATATACATGACTTATGCTGTTCACAGTCAGAGGAACTGTTTGTATGTGTGTGCCTGTATTTACATCCAAATGGGAAAAAAGGACAGAGTAATTTGACACAAAGATAGGAATGCCTTACCACCCTATGCCATGACTTTGGTGAATGGTTTGTTCTCTATAGCCCATGTTCAGGCTATTCGTGTATTCAAAGGAGACAGAGTGTCCAAGATAATATTTGAAAACCCAGAGATGAAAGCACTTGGGTTATAAACAGAGTTGGCTTCTTAATTTATGCAATGAACATTTTACCTCATGGGTTCTACAGAAGTCCAAGGCTATGAGCAAATATCAAACGACCAATATCAAGGATCTGAGTGTGAGCAGCACATTTTGCTCTGTCTAGGCAAATGCCCATCCAACCATGGAGAAAAGATTTTCCGTGGACTGGAGGGGGTGTGGTTTTGCATGTTGCCTGCATTCCGTGGATGGGGCTTTGCTTGTTTGCGCTGCCTGGTTGCTAGCATGCTGGTTCGGGGGTTGAGGACCCGATCTAAACCACCCCCCTATAGGCTTGAATCATAAACTCTCATGGCCAAGATCCTTTAGAAAGTTACTTTCTTTAAAAGTTATTACAAAAAAGAACTGGATTCAAAAACATTTGGTACCATGTTTTCCCAAAAGTAAGACAGGGTCTTATTTTCTTTTGACCCACAAAATATGGCTTGGGCCTTATTATCAGGGGTTGCAGGACAGCTGCTCACTTGTGAGTGGGCTACCGAAGATCCGGGCACAGCCTCAGGGGCGAAGCAGCAATGAGGTGACCATGCTCACGAGCAGCCACCCAGCAAACCCCCTCACCAGCCAGGCAGAGTGCCATTCACTGACCTAGGGGGTATCCCTAAGGCGCCAAGCCACATGGCACTCTGCCCGCCCCCCAGCTCCCGTGGCTTGGCACATTAGGGATACCCTCTAGGTCAGTGCATGAAGCTTTATCTGGCTGGAGAAGGGGGTTGCACGAGCATCTATTACGCCCCCAGTAAGCATGCCTGCCAGCCTCACCATGCCCTGGCCGAGCTCTCCCTGCAGGGCCAGGGCACCGCCGCTGCTGCCGCGCTCCGGACATAACTTCTCGGGCTTCCAAACTCCAAACTCGGCTTCTGAGGTGGCTGCTCGTGAGCGTGGTCACCTCATGGCTGCTTCATTCGAGGCTGTGCCCGGCTCTTTGGGAGCCTGCTGACAAGGGAGCAGCGGCCCGGCAACTCCCCCCTCCAGCCAGGCAGAATGCCACTCCCCACCTAGCGGTATCCCGAAGGCGCCAAGCAATGTGAGTGCCTTTCCCCCCTCCCCACAGCTCCCGCGGCTTGGCACCTTTGGAGATACCGCTAGGTTGGTGAGTGGTGCTCTGCTGGCTGGAGGGGGGTGTCCAGGGGGCTTATTTTGGGGGTGGGCTTATATTTTTGCCCACCCAAAAATGTGGCAAGGCCTTAGTTTCAGGACAGCTCGTATTTTCAGGGAAACATGGTATGATTTGATGCATGTTCCTAATTACTGGAGTTGGAGTCCTGTGAAAGTTATCTATAACTGGCATTTGCTTTGAGTGAAATATTTTATGCCCCCTGGTGGTACCATGTACTCAACTGATGCTAAGAACATGGCTAAAATGTGCAGCTTAAAGCAAATATGTCTTTAGAATCACATCTGCTTCATTCTGAGCAGAGATTATTTGTGAATTTGTGAATTATCATGCATTTTATTGAATTTTCCATCAAATGCAAATAAAGCAGCAAGAGAAAGACTTCATTAATATTCTAAGACACACCCCTATTTTTCTTCTTCAGTTGTACCTCTTTCTGCTACGGAATGGGATAAAAAAGGCTTAGTTTGTGCTATAATTATTTCACATCATTTTCTGCAAACTGGTATTCTATGACTCCTACCGATGGTTGTTACTGTAGAAACAGAGAAAAAGAAGGAGCCGACAAAGTCCCATCTGCCCAGACTTGTATTTCCTTTAAGGTAAAGTCCACTCTTGTAGGCTTGGATGATAGTCTGTGAAAAAGATTTAAAAAAGAGAAGTCATGGAGGAAGATTTCTGTGTACAAAATAGTCCAAAGTTGCATTTCTATTCCCACTTTCCTGGAATAAGTTCCACTGAACACAAACTTCATTCTGAATCAAGGCATGTAGTTTCCTTTGTAAATCAGTTCATTTTCTATGTTTAGCTGGCTTGACCAGAATTTAATATCTTGCCCCAATCCTCCTTTAAAGATTTAGCAGAATCCGTGCTATATAACTTTGTAACAATGACTATAAGAAATCATAACTTTGAAGGACAGCTAACCCTTAAGAGAATGGACTGTATTTTAAAGTATTCCTTATTGCCCATCCCTTAGAGAAAAAGATTTGAAGGCAGCATATACAGAAAATAAAAGATAAAAACAAAGAATGAAACACTGAAATCAGAGTTAAAAAGCAATTACAATGTGCTGATAAGGAGAAACCCCTTAATTAGCAGATTAAGAAATGAGACCCTGACCAGCATGGTCTTCTCTTTCGAAAAATCTTCAGAAAGCGATATCTTCTATTATCTTAATTAATGAAAGGGCTGGTAGAAACCAGATATTTTCTTCCAAAGAAATGCAGCTCTCATGCCACCTAAGTTTTCAATGCAGCATTTATGTTCTCTATAAAGATAAAAATATGCCTGATAAAGGTTATTTTACAAAGATGTATTAGGACATCTATAAATAAGACTTCTTCTTGATTCACTTGTCCTCTAGTAACCCAAAAAGACAGAGAACTTAGACCTGTCACCCACATCTAACTCCAAGAATTGTTATAGGGATAAAAATGGGGCAAAGTAAGAAAACAGTATCCTAGACTCTCTTAAGTTCCATTGAAATATAAATATAATAAACAAAAAAAAACACAGTTCCATTAAGGCTAGAATTAATTTAGCCATTATGGTCCATGGTGACTGGAACAGAGCTGTCATAATGCAAACATGTTAACTAGTATCATGACTTTAGAGATATACAATTTGGAATTTGGAATTTGCTTTATTTGTATGCCGCCCTTTTCCCTGAGGGGACTCAGGGTGGCTCACAATTCAAGGGAGGGGGAAAACAAACAAATTACAAAACAAAAGACCATACACTACTAAAAACACAACAATCATACCATTCGGAGTGGGGCTGCAAGTCTTTAGCCCCAAGCCTGTCGGAACAGCCAGGTTTTAAGGGCTGTGCGGAAGGCCTGGAGGGTGGTGAGGGTACGAATCTCTACGGGGAGTTCGTTCCACAGGGTCGGAGCAGCCACAGAGAAGGCCCTCCTCCGGGTAGTTGCCAGTCGGCACTGGGCAGGCTGATGGAATTCGGAGGAGGCCTAGTCTGTGGGATCTATTGGTCTAGTGGAGGTAATTGGCAGCAGGCGGTCTCTCAAGTATCCAGATCCAATACCATGAAGGGCTTTGTAGGTGACAACTAGCACCTTGAAGCGAATCCGGAGATCAACAGGCAGCCAGTGCAGCTCGCGGAGGATAGGTGTTACGTGGGTGAAACGAGGCGCACCCACGATCGCTCGCGCGGCTGCATTTGGACAAGCTGAAGTCGCCCGAATACTCTTCAAGGGCAGTCCCATGTAGAGCATGTTGCAGTACTCCAGCCTAGAGGTCACAAGGGCACGAGTGACTGTTGTGAGAGCCTCCCGGTTCAGGTAGGGGCGCAACTGGTGAACCAGGCGAACCTGGGCAAATGCCCCCCTGGTCACAGCTGACAAATGGTGTTCAAAAGTCAGCGGTGGGTCCAGGAGGACTCCCAAGTTGCGGACCCTATCTGAGGGGCGTACAATTTGACCCCCCAGCCTGAGAGATGGAACACTTGACCAATTAATGGGAGGGAAGCACAGCAGCCACTCGGTCTTATCTGGATTTGAGAACAAGCTTGTTAACCCCCATCCAGTCCCTAACAGCCTCCAGGCCCTGGCTCATCACGTCCATCACTTCATTGAGTTGGCACGGGGCGGACAGATACAACTGTGTATCGTCCGCATACTGGTCATATTTTATCCCGTGCCGTCGAATGATCTCACCCAGCGGTTTCATGTAGATATTAAAGAGGAGGGGGGAAGGACCTGAACCCTGCGGCACCCCATACGTTAGGGGCTAGGGGTCGATCTCTGCCCTCCAACTAACACCGACTGCAACCTGTCGAGAGGTAAGAGGAGAACCACCGTAAGACAGTGTCTCCCACCCCCACCTCCCGCAGTTGTCGCAGAAGGATACCATGGTCGATGGTATCGAAAGCCGCAGAAGAGGTCAAGGAGTACTAGGATGGAGGCATGACCTCCATCCCTGGCCCTCCAGAGATCATCGGTCAACGCGACCAAAGCGGTTTCCGTGCTGTAGCCAGGCCTGAAGCCAGACTGGACGGGATCTAGATAACTGGTTTCCTCCAAGGACCGCTGGAGCTGAAAGGCCACCACCTTCTCAACAACCTTCCCCACAAAGGGGAGGTTGGAGACTGGACGATAGTTGTTTAGGACGGCTGGATCCAAAGATAGTTTCTTCAGGAGGGGTCTCACCACCGCCGCCTTTAATGCGGGGGAAAGACCCCCTCCCAAAGGGAGGCGGTAACAACCACCTGGATCCAGCCCCATGTCACCTCCCTGCTGTTAACAACCAGCCAGGAGGGGCACGGGTCCAGTACACATGTGGAGGCACTTACAGCTCTCATGGCCTTGTCCACGTCCTCAGGGGTAACAGCTTGAAAATCAATCCAGTGATGTTCTACCAGATTATCCCTTGGTGCCTCAGCTGGTACTGCGGATTGGAGTCCAGGTCGTCCGAAACAGAGCAACTTTATCCGTGAGGAATTGGACGTAGTCCTCAGCTCTGCCCTGCAAAGGATCGCTCATATCCCTCTTGTTTAGGAGGGGAACGGGTATCCTGAACAAGGCGGCTGGGCGCGACTCAGCGGAAGCAATCAGAGAGGCAATATATGTTCTTTTTGACGTCCTGATTGCCCGGATGTAAGCTCTGATGCTAGATGTTAAAGTGCTCAGTCGACTCGGATTTCTGGATCTCCATCGGTGCTCTAGGCGTCTCTTTCGGCGCTTCATCTCCCGGAGTTCCTCAGTAAACCAAGGAGCCCTCCTGGATCCACTGCCTCAGAGTGGCCGTAAAGGCGCAATCCGGTCAAGAGCCCCTGTCGCTGCTGAATTCCAAGCAGCAACCAGAGTCTCCGCCGGACTGCGGGCGAGAGTATCAGGAATGACCCCAAGCTCCGTCTGAAAACCCGACGGGTCCATGAGTCGCCTGGGGCGGAACCACCTGGTCGGTTCCTCCTCCCTACAGTGGGGGTTTGGTCTCCAAAAGTCAAGCCTCAGTAGGTAGTGGTCTGACCATGACAGGGGTACGATCTCACTACCCCTCAGACCAAGATCACAATTCCACTGCTCCGAGAGAAATACGAGGTTGAGTATGTGACCCGCCGAGTGGGTTGGGCCCCGAATTACGTGGGTCAAGCCCATGGCTGTCATGGAAGCCATGAAACTCCTGCGCTCCATCAGAGTGTTCGCGAGTGAAGGCAAATTGAAATCCCCCAGAACCATGAGCCTGGGGAACTCAGTTGCCAGCTCGGCTACCGACTCGAGGAGCAAGGGGAGGGCTGCTGCAATGCTGTTGGGAGGCAGGTACGTTAACAGCAAGCCCACTTGACCTTGAGGTCCAACTTCACCAGCGGGGACTCACACCCGACAAGCTCTGGAGCAGGGATCCTACGAGGTACTAGAGACTCTCGGATAACAATGGCCACACCCCCACCCCTTTCCTGAGCTCTCGGCTGATGGAGCACCTGAAAACCCTCTGGGCACATCTCTACGAGGGGGACTCCTCCCTCCGGGCCCAGCCAGGTTTCAGTAATACATGCCAGGTCTGCCCTCTCGTCTAAAATTAAGTCCCGGACGAGAGGAGCCTTATGAACTACAGACCTGGCATTTAGCGACAACAGCCTGAGACCAGGGTCCTGATTACTCGCGCCATCTGGCCTTACAACTGCTAAGGAGCAAGTGGATATTCTACTGTGCAATCTGTAAGACCAGCTTTGGTTTTGTTAGACTTTTTGACGTTATGATAATGTGGATCATTCAATTGTCCCCAATTTCCATTACTGGCTTGTGGAATTCCAGCCCCTTCTATCTAAATAGTCACAAAGAATACGACTTTTATTCCATAGACATTAGACTGACTACATGAATGATATGAGTGAGTTTCAGTAGTTTTACAATAATACTGACAATATTCAGGAACAACACAAATAAGAATTTCCAATATGATTCTATATCAAGGCATAGTGGATAATGAATCAGACTACTTTGACAAAAACTAAGTTGCAAAAATTTAAAAGAGGAATAACAGATTAACAGAGTTGGAAGGGATCTTGGAGATATTCTAATCCAACCCACTACTTAAGCAGCATACCCGATTCCATTTCACAAGAAATGATTGTGCAATCTCTTCTTAAAAATTTCCAGTGTTGGAGCATTTATAATATCTGGAAGGAAGTTGTTCCACTGATTAATTGTTCTAATTGTCAGGAAATTTCTCCTTAGTTCTAGGTTGCTTCTGTCCTTGATTTGCTTTCATTCCTGATTAGTTTCCATCCAGGAGATGAACCTGGGAGCCAAATAGTGAGTTCTCCTTTGATACAGATCATCTCACAATGGCAGAATGGTTGCCTGTCAGAGGATAGAATAAATGATCTCTAAGCTACCTACCAATTTATCACCACCTTTCAAACATAAACATATGTGAAGATGTTCCTAAAGCAATCAGGTACAAGGAAGCCTGAATGAACCCTTTCATGTATTTCTTACATGCTATTTTTTCCAGGTTAGTCTTACATCTATCACACTTGAATGCTTCTACCTCTTTCCAATCTCTGTAGTGATAACTATGAATGACTTGCACTCTGGAACATCTGGCTACTTAATATTAAAAAAAACCTCACAAAATTTCTTCAGTTAGAACTCTTTCATTCCTGTATGTGACCATCTTTTGCCAAGTTAGTAGTTTAGTCCTGTTTTTATGTTTTATATTTATATCCCCTCATTATTTTACAAACAATTTAAGATGGCAAACACACACAATACTCCTTCCTCCTCCTATTTTCACTACAACAGGCCTGTGAGATGTGCGAGACCTGAGAGTGGAGTGACTGACCAAAGGCACCCAGCTGGCTTTCACACCTAAGGCAGGACTAGAACTATTGTTTATATCTGTAAATCACACAATCACTTGCATAGTGAGAAGGGGCGGCACTGTCTAATTTGATAAATAAAATAAAATAACCCCTTCTGTAACAAATCTTACACTTATCAAAAATAATAAGACGTGAAATGGAACTGTAGTTACATTCAACTGAATGTGAGATACAGAACAGAAGCTGTACATGCAAGACTTAGGGAGCCCAGTCTGCATATGCAGTGTAATCATAATCCATTTCATTTACATGGGTATGAAGACAAAAGAAGACCAGAGACAGCTTGTCTGAGGATGAAATCCAAAACATACTTGGCTAGGAATAAACCCATTGGACTAAGAAATATTTTTTCCTCCGGAGATTACAATGCATGTTGTAAGTAACATTTGAATCTAAGTTTTTTTTAAGTAATACCTAAAGTTGAGAATGGGGTGAGTCAGGCATGCTATTGTTTTGAAGGCATATTAAAGTAGGACATAAAGTGAGATTTGGACATTAAGTGTGAAACCTACTGGGTCAGGCTGGACAGCCTCTTGGGACCCCTTTACTTCTATATTAAAAAGCCACATAGACAGAGTTGCAGCTTGCAAAAGAACAGGAAGTAAGTGCCTAACCACAAGATGTTCCAGCCAACGTCCCTATGTCAAAAGTCCAAACCATAAGGTTCAGATAAAGTTCATTAATGACATGTAGTCCATACCTGTAACAAAAGGAGAAGTAATACCCCATCTCCTTATAAGGCTTTCAAGATAACCACTAAGAAATGAGTTAAGTGTTTCCGTGTTACGCTGCCTTTGAGAATGTATAAGAATGCATGCTTCGATAATGAAGGTTGTTCAGAATTTGCAATGCTAGCCATGGGCTAGCTTTCTGAACCTGGCTTTTCCTGTATCCTGAGAAGTCTAAAGCCTGTGATTTTCTACAACAATTCGGCCTTTGCCTTTTCTAAGTGAAATTCTGATTTCTTAACATTATAAAAACATAAAATACCGGTAACACTATATAAGGTAAATATTAATCTTACATTTATGTTTAAGAACACATTGTGTCTTATCACAGATATTATACCTCAAGATCTCTCCCATGTTGATAATAACAAACTTGAGTAATCCAACAATCAAAGGCCAAGGAAAATATCCTTAGCCTTTTAATAAAGTATTTACATTCACTTCAAAGGCATAAAATAACACTAAGAAAATTCATTTTGAATGCTGTATAAATATGGTTTGTCTCTATATCTAGTCATGCTTTTTATGCACTATTGAAAAGAGACCATAAAAAACTAAGAAGGAAACAAAAAATTCAAAACCCATTCTCTCCAGCAGTTTACACCCAGATAAACTGAGATTAACACCAGAAAGACAAGCCTCTAATGGTTGTTATCATATTACACAAATAAAACTGGAGCCATTGACAAAAAAGTAGGAGTTAGGTATTGGCGTAGCCATAGCACATTGTGTAACAAGTTCTATTATGATTTGTGGATGGCTTAATAGGAGCCCAGACACTGTGGCCTATACAACAACATTAAAAAGAATTAAAAATACAGCAGAAGAGATATGTGGATCTATGCCTTTCTGATTTGATGATTCAGAAAATCATTCAATTTTCCAGATGAATTTGAAAAAAAAAGACATCAAATAAATCCAGAGGCATTTAACATGACATTGCAGTTTAATGATTCAGGAAAAAATGGCTTCAAATCAAATGACTAAACTAAAATTTTATGCAGTGGTATAAAGTAATCCAATGGAAAATTGCACAATGTACCCTCAGCTTAACACTGGCATCTACAATCCAGAATTATATATCTTTCACCAATAATTCCATAGTTTTCAAAAAAGAAAAATCACTCAATACTATCATATTTTCCAGGGAAGTTTCCTCAGCTTTAAAACTTAAAGGTTAGATTGTATTCACACACAAGTGTGAATACACTTGTGTGTGAATACAATCCAAGTAGGCAGGGTAAAAATGAGCTTCTGTTTAGTTAATTAGATAATCATAGAGAGTGGCACACTACTCTAGTTAGTTAATAGTAGTAGAAGTAACAGGAAGGGCAGTGTAGGCAGATGTCATGTCTCCAAACTGTATAGCCAGATTGTGGGAAGGGGAGAATTGTGGTCCAAAATATGTGAAGGCCAGAATTCTCCAATCTTGACAATTCTCTAGTTGGACACCTGTTTGCTAGATCCAGTCCCTATAACCTAAGGTTGGGTCCATGCAATGGGTTTTGATGCAGCAATCTCCTCAGGTTCTTTTGGACTTTCATCTCTTACTTGAAGACCAGACATCACTCATTACACAAGAGCTTCTAATGAGCCAATTGCATCCTTTCTGGACCAGGAGGCCTTCGACCAGTTACTCATGCCTAGTCACCTGTCCTGAAAGCTGCGTGAAAAACCAATGGTGAGAAAACTGGGGAAGAAACGCCATTGCATGCCTGAGACCCTGCTGCTTTGTATTGGTTGAATGCAATCCAAAATGTGGTCCTTTATGGCATAGGGGCCTAGATTTCTGAAGGGCTGTTTATCTCCAGCAGTGTCCACTCATCTGGCATCATCAACCAAGGGAAGCACAATTGAGGTCCCATTGATAAACTAAGTCATCTTGTAGGAGCCAGGAAGAACCTCTAATCTTTTACAATAACTGCCTTTTCCCCTTCAGGAGTAGCTCTAGATATTTTGGCATCTAACCAAATCATATTCTGGCATCCCTACAATTTGCTCATCTTCTGATTTGTTAGGAATTTCAAAATGGCAACCTCTTTTTTTTAAATTCTAATTTTTAAGCTTTACACTTATGTTTTCAGGCACAGACAATTCTTTTTTTCTTTGCTTGAACACTTTCACCTATTTACACTGCAAATTATACAGGTAGTCCTCAACTTATAAAAATTCGTTTAGGGGCCAAAATTATGGCACTGAAAAAAGTGCCTTATGACTGTTTTTCACACTTTTGACTGCTGCAACATTCTGATGGTCATGTAATCAAAATTCAAATCAGATGCTTGGCAAACTGACTCATATTTATGATGGCTGCAGTGTGCCAGAGTCATGTGATCACTGTTTCAATCTTCTGACAAGCAAAGTCAATGGGGAAGCCAGATCCACTTAACTTAAATGGGGCAAAATTCACTTAACAAATGTCTCTCTTGGCAACAGAATTTTGGGCTAAATTGTGGTCGTAAGTCGAGGAATACCTATATTTACCCCTTGAGTGAGCATGCTGACTTAGGAAGTACTCCACTACTGTTTTTCACTTTTCACTTTCATTGTTATTCAGAGGGTTTTCCCCCAGTGTTAAAATTCTTAGCTTCTTAAATTAGAGCCTTAGCCAGTGGTCACTCGGCCTTAGACTGAAGCTGGCTTTACAAAGATTTATATGCCCTTTTATTGTTTAGGAAATTTTTAAAGACTTAGTTGTTCTTCCAGGGAACCGCCATTAATTATAATTGGTTTATAGTTGATATCTTGTTCCTCTGGTCAGTTTTATTATTCTTAAAAATTCATTGTCTTTTTATTTATAAGCTGCAAAGAATTGCCAAGATGTTGGGTTCTTCTGAAATTTGATAAATAAAAACAAATGAATAAATAAAACTATTTGCAATGAATTAGTTTCCTTTTTCTCCTTCCTTCCTTCCTTCCTTCCTTCCTTCCTTCCTTCCTTCCTTCCTTCCTTTCTGGAGGATGTTTTACATTTTCTTCTACCTCCTAGTCTAGTAACCTCACCTATGTTATAAATTTCCTTTTTTTACTATATTATTTTTAACTCTTGTTAAATCATAGTGAAACACAGAAATCCAAACCAACCAACCAACCAACCAACCAACCACTCATAAAATCTCATTGCAACATTTATGGGGTGTAACTTCAATCCTGTGCATAGTTAGCCCAGTCTAAACTCCACTGAATTTGGTGGTATTTCCATCTGTCTCATACTCAATTTGTAAAACCAATTAAGCCTTACAAGTAAGGAAGTGTCAAATAAAGAAACAGTCCTACGAAACCTTTCCATTCCAAGTATTAGGGAAAAGTACAAACTCCACTTTTAAAGAAGTGAAAGAAATACTGGAATCAAATTTCTGCTTACTTCCTTCAAGCATCTGATAACTTCAGTGATAAGCTGATAACAAACATAATGCTTCTGGGATGCGCTTACTAACTAAACTATGGTTTGCTCTCATACCTGAGTTGCCTGGGTTCACATTAATACATTCCATTATAATCACACACAGTCTGGATTTGCGCAATGCACTCAGCTGATGCTTGGTTGGATGCTTTATAGGTCAGTGCATTGACAAACAAAAGCTACTAGATAGCAACATTTGACAGCTTCTCAGAAAAAGATCTACCATGCTCTGAAAAGGATCTCTCACCTTCTACAAGTACTCTAGATTTGGGCTCTAGACAAAGGCTCTAGATCTGGGGGCCTCAGTTGCTTCCTTAATGGCTCTAATTGATTGAAAAGAAAGAACATTTATAGGATCACATTAACAGAATAACAGAGTTGGAAGGGACTTTATAGGTCATCTAGTCCAACCTACCACCAACCCACCCAAGCAGGAAACCCTACACCAGTGATGGCAAAACTTTTCAGCACTGAATGCCAAAAAGATCGTGCAAAAACATCGTGCATGTGCACTCTCATTGGAGCCACGCTCGGGAAAAGCCAATCTTCCCGGTTCTGGCATGCATGCACGCTCGACAATCAGCTGGCTGTGCACACAGTGTTTTTTAGCACTGCCGCGCACGTGAAGGGATCACACTCCAGAAAAGCTGACACACACACACACACACACACACACACACACACACACAACAATCATCTGGCCAGTGCACATGCACACACTGTTTTTCAGCACTGGAAAGTTGATTGTCGTGCGTGCATGCGCACCTGGAAGGCAAACAGGCAAGGCCACACGTGCCTGGCGATATGGCTTTGCATGTCACTTTGGGCAGGCATGCCCTAGGTTCACCATCACAGCCCTACACCATTTCTGACAGGTGGCAATCCAGTCTCTTCTTTGCTGAAGCTCCCACAACTTCTGAAGGCGATTCGTTGATTGCTCTCACGGTCAGAAAATTCCTCCTATTTCTACATTAGATAAACCAGTTCTCCTAATATCCTTTCCTTCCCATCAAAGAGCTTCAAAGAGCCGGTCCCCCGTCTGATTTCACGGCCAGTATAGATAAACTGAGAATGGGTGAAGGAAAGGCTGCCTCCAGCTGCACGTGGAATGTGTTAGATCGGCGGCTAAACTGCCCCGAGTCCTCACATCCTTTTCCTTCCAGCCCGCCCCAACCACCCAGCCACCTCGGTCTCGCCGGTACCTCCGAGAGCCGCTCCAGAGCCTCCCGTTCCAGGCAAGTAAAGTTCAACAGGAGCTCCCATTTCTCCTTCAGGAGCCGGTCCGTAAAGTCGCGTTCCAGGGGCGACTCGAGGGCCCAGAACGCGGCGCTTCCCAGCAGCAGGTAGCTCAGGTAGAGGAACAGCAGCAACGTCGTGGAGGGAAGCCCGCAGCGCCATTCCGTTGGAGCAGCCTCAGGTGGCGCCATACTCTGGCCGTTAGACGCGGTGGAGGAGACGGCGGCGGTGCAGAAATGCCGCGGAGAAGGGCAACCCTGAGGAGTAGTTCTTCCCGCGGTCTCCTTCCGAAAGCTCCCTGAAGCAGCGGCGCTTCTCCACCCGGATTCCTCTCCCTGGGCGGGGCCAAAGCAGCGGCATCCCCGGTACCTTCCCCAAACGGAGATAATGCGTGTTCTTGGGCCCGGGGCGTTTTACTAAGTAAAACTGAACCACCTGTGTTGAACGTGCCATTTGGCCTTGAATTTCTCAGCCAAGGCTTGGCAGGGCTCATCCCCGTAAGAACAACAACAGTTGTGTCCGGAAGAGGCACTGACTTTGGGCTTTACTTAGCACTTACGTTATAGTAGGTTTACTTTGGATTGAAGTGTGGATGCGAGTCAGTTTGGAATGGTCGTCAGTCACAGCACTACGGCTGGTGAGCACAGAAGAAGTGGGAGCATGGCTGGACTGCAAAAGTCTAGTCAACAAATTTCTTGCAAGTTCTCTTCCAAAAATTATAAAGATTCTTGCAGCTTAAATAGAGCATCCTTAAATGTATGCAGATGAATTTGTGTATTAATTGCCACTGAGCTGAGCTTTTATAACATGCTAGGCTAAAATATGTATGGCTGGTTTGTAGTTGAATAGATCATGCAGATTCAGCCAAAATGGTTTGTTTAGAGCAGGCGTGTTCAACTCGTGCTCAATGGGCCACACACAGCCCTGGACAGTTAATGATGTGGCTTCACACCATTGTGCAGTTTTAATATATGATTTTATATTATAAAAATTATATATATTTATATGCAGCCCCCAAAAATCCCTCTTCACTTACTGTGGCCCAGGCAAGTCAAAAGATTGGACACCCATGGTTTAAATCTCAGTTTGTTGATTTAATTTAGGCAAGTGGATTAAATTTAGGAAAACAAGTTTCAATTAACCATTGGTTAATATGTTAAATGAAAACAGGAATAAAGAATTTTAAAAGGGAACAGGTCATAACTCCTCTCCTTTTGAAAACTAAGTATTGGTGCTATATGTTTTTACAATGAAAATAGCTAGATTCTTTTTTTTTTTTTTTGGACAAGGCTTCTCTTCCTATGATCATAATTTCTTGTTGTGGTCTGTGTATTGTACCAAGTTATGATTTATTTTGAAAATGACTTATTGGTAGTTGTTATAACATATCAAATCATAATGTAAAATTGGAGCTATAACATTTTAGCAATTTTGAAAGTGTGTGTCAATTTACAAAATGGCTGGTACAAGAACTTTATAAAATGGCTGATGTAGTGGCTATAGCTGGTCATGAAAATCCATTTAGCGGAAGGAGAATTAGCTTTGTAGGATGTTTTCTACTAGGCATGGGCAAAAACTAGCCTCCCAGGAAGAAAACTTTCTGCAAAACCATCTATCCTGGTACAGTATAGCTATTCTGAGGGTGATTGGTGGTTTTCCAGAACTTAATTTTCTGAACAAGAAGCTCTTCCAGATGTGCTTCAGAAGCCAAAACTGAAAATAGCTAGTTTTATAACAAGTGTTGAGGGGCTTTTAAGCCAAATCTGAGCAATTCTATTGAGAATCACTCTACTGAGTGATTTTTTTTTTTCTTAGAATGAGTTTAATCCTCTGAAAACTCCAGTATGATTTTTTTTCTGTCTTCAAATAACCATAACCATTCTTTTAGGAGAATACTAGGACTCAAAGTGAACTTGTACAATGCTTGTTTTATTTACACATTTTGTTAAACCCAAGGTTTTTTTAAAAAAAGCATAGTTGAAGAAACTATTGTGGCATGGATCATATGTAACATTAAGCTATAATGAGTACTTCAAGATGGCAGTAAATTTAAAACAGCTGTATGGGTGAACCAGAAAATTGCCCTGATCTTTCTATGAAGATGACTATATGAGGTCTTCATAGTTTACAGGAGAATATTAACATAGGAACGCCATCTCCTTTTCCTGATATTAGCTGGTATTCAAAGAATTAATGGCAAGTATTACATTCCAGAAATGACACTATTAATGAACTATTGCAGAATTAGTTACCTAGCTTTCTGGTCTCAAATCGCAAAAAGTCAGTTTTGTTGTTTATATTGCAAAAAAAAAGTAGAAAAGAATGAGTGAAGGGTAACTTATTTTCCACATGCTTTGTTAGGTACCTGTGATGACAACATTCAAAATTGGGATCCCTAAAAGAAGAATCAACAAGATTATTACAATGCATGACATCCAGTTGACTTATGTAACCAAGAAAACAACTCAGTGAGTTCAAAGCTTGTGGTAAGCTGTAAGATAAGGAATGTATCCTTCAAAAAAGACATTATTCCTCTATATACCAGTCATACATATTTTGAGAAGAAAATTTTATGTAGTGTTAGACTATGTATAATATTCAGCAATTCTAAAATATTATAGTCTAACTCAGGGGTGTCAAACTCACTATTGTCATAGCGTAATCATGTGACATATCACAACTTTTTTCCCCTTTGCTAAAGGGAGTGTGGCGGTGGCCAGCACCTATGCGTATCTGGCCTGCAGGCCGCGAGTTTAACAGCCATGGTTTAGCTGAATGAAAATGTGGTGATGGATTTCTACCGTTGGTGAAAGGCAATGCATATTTCAATGGCTTCTGATCTAGTGTTGTATATTATCTCCTGTATCAAAATAAAATATCTTAATATGTGATTGAGCATATTGATTGATATTAAACCAGTTTCTAGGGAGTAACAGCCACAGGGTATTCTACCCCCCCCCCATTCAAAAGGTACTTCATTATCCAAAATGTGACAAAGAAACCTGGATCCGATTAGCTATTGGTTGGCAAAGGAATTCTTATTCTTAAAGGAATCTGGTATACTAAATGAGTGATGAGTGAAGCCATAAAACGTGGAATCATAAATAGACCAGATGCAGAAACACAATTTCACAATGAACCCAAAAGGACCTTCTTATAGTAATAACACCTTCAAATTAATGCATTGAGGTTCATAATGTAATTTTAAAGCATGAGTACAGAATTTTTTTTCAGGCTAAGGGCTACTGTAGTCTTTGAATAATATGCTGTGGTCTGCATTCTCTCCCCCCACCACATGTGTATTTTTTACGTATTTTTACATAAAAAATATGAATACAATTTTTATTTACATTTAATTAAGGTTACAATAAATCAGTAGTGGGAAACTCCTAATAACGCATGGGCAATCTCAGGGCTCCCCAAATTGTGAATCAAGTCCCAGGCAAAACACAACATCAAGTGCACTCTCCAGGCACTTAATGCCCATTCCGGCATTAAATATATACTAAATTTTCCCTTCTACCATGTAAAAATTTACATTTTGCACGCAGTTTTCAGCACCACACACATCCTCAGAATACCATGCTATGCATCACCATGTTAAAACTTTGTAACACACTTTACCATCTAGGACAATGTATCTTTAAACTATAAGCTCCAAATCTCCTGTAGTGATCAGTGTGTGATTATTATTGAAGTAGTCATCTGACACCTCATTGGAATTCCTTTCTCTTTAATCTGAATTATATATTTACGTCAGAAGATGAAGGTTGTAAAGGCCAGATACTGCTGCATCTTGCTTATTTTGAAATAGAATTAGGACAAATGTTATCAAAAGACTCTTGTCTACAGATCAGCTGAAATGTCACAGGTTGAGCGTCTTGTATTAATTAATTTGGTGTTCAAGTTTAATTCTTGGTCATTGGATAGACAAATGCCTCAACCTGCCTAGTGATAATTAGTAGGCCTTCCAAGAAGTATTCTGTAATTTCTTGGATCTTGCTTGTCAGCACTTGTTGAATCTCTTTCCTTGGAAAGAGATGATAAAAGTTCTACCTTATCAATGCCGTATCTCTTGGCACATTTGTTTTTGTTCTTCATGAAGAGTCAGTGGATTGTCCTTGTAGCAATTCTTTCAATTTGACTCAGTTCATCTAGGAAATCCATCAAGGTGGTCTCATTATTCAAACTTTTTTCTTTCTTTCCTCCTCAACAATGTACACTTGCAGTCATGGCATCATCTTATGAAGCTTAATGATGCAGTTCAAAAGTGCAAGTACTATTCTGCAAAATGTCAGGATGGTTCTTCTCTCGTTTAACACAAGAAGGAACTTTACTATTAATCTCTGTTTCAGGTTGGTGATACTGGATGGAGCTCGGCATACAACCTGTTATGGACTACCTAATCTAAAAAGTTCCTTCAATTGCTAGTCCAGCTAGCATCAGTACATGGGACAAAGAGGGACACTTACTTGTGTCAAGCAGCAAAATGTCTGGGCTCCTGGGTAGTTCTATTTTTCCTCCAATTATTTAAGCTACTAATATAACAATTTGAACATGTAAATTGAAATTTCTTAGTAGGGTGCACTGTATTTCTTCTCCCTCAGAGTAAGCACAAAGCCTTTTTTTAAAAATTGGTATTCTGAACTTTGAGAATTTTAAATATCTGTCTTGGGACATATTCAAAGAAAAAATACTGAGAATGTTCAGGTCCAGATGGCTTGGAAAAAGTACTAACCAGAATACTAACCTTGGAGTAAAGCTACTGAGGAAAATAGGTTTGGGGGTTATTGCTTTTTCTTTGTCTTTTTATAGTCTAATAATAGAAGGAGGATAGGAGAAGAAAAGCTCTTGTCATTGAGATTCAGTAGCTTGCAACCATGCCTTGTTTAATTTTTTTTCATAGATGGAATTAGTAAAATATGTGCATTTTTCTGCCAGAAAACCTGTTTAACAGATTTCACTACTTGCTTAAGGGAAATCGGGAAGTGGAGATAAGTGACGGGGTTCTCTTGGAAGAAAAAATCTTTGATCACTTCCAGTAAAATTTTAAAAAGTTATTTTGGAACCCAGTGCCCACAAGCCATTTGATAGGTCTGTTCTAATAATTAGTTCAATGGAAGATAATTGGCTGAATGGAAAGTGTAATAAATTATGTTCTCAGTGAATTTTCCTTCATGCTTTTCATTCAGCTGCTTTTTGCACATAACATTTTTACTACTTCTTTGGGGGCAGGGAAATCCCTCTATCCTTTATGAAGTTGCTCACTCATTATGGGTGGGAAGCAGTCTATCATATCCACACACCTTGAATGCACACAGAAATTCTTCTAAGCTGCCTACCCAGGAGAGACACTCAGCTGGGAATATGGATCCTGGGTTGACCAGGATTATCTTCTCCTTTGGAAACAGTAACTTCTGTTGTCTCTGGATGTGGCTTTTGCTTATTTAATTGTAGGAATTTCTCCATTAGGTCTGCTCCCAGGTTGAATATCAGAGCAAGCCAGGCTAAACCAAAAACAATCCAAATTGCTGCCAAGCTTCGGTACACTGAAATATAATGCTTGCTAGGATCAGTGCCTATGGAAACAAAAAGAGAGAGGGAAACTTAATTTCTCATAGCTGAATACCTGAAAAAGTATTCTAATAAGCTGAATACAGTGCACACATATACAAGCATACTTCAGAAGTGGAATTGCTTTGGAACATACAGGGAAGTAAATGCAGCTCTCTTCAGAGCAGTACCATATTTTTTTAGACTTCTGCAGGAGCCTCCCAAAAGTGCAGTTCCTTAATTGATTCATATCAATGACTTGTTTTAGTGAGCTATTGCATTAAAGTAGCTGAGTCTTATTTCATCTTTGCATGGAAGCCTGAAAAATATATTGCTGTTTTTAAAATGTCCAGGTTCCAGTTATTCAAAATACCTCTTACCACTATTTTAATTTGCACATAAAGATAGAACAAACTTGGTGGATTGCCTGTGTAGTTCCCGCCACCTTTTTAAGGGAGATATCCAAAAATGAACATGAGCTACTTCCTCTGTGCATCTTGATTTGCAATCTCTATTAATTTTATTAGGTTATCACTTAGTCTCTTAAATATTGCAACTGGCCACATGGAAGCTTCCTTCTGCATAGCTCTCAATTGTCATAGGATCATGATAGCGAACTATGGCACGCGTACCACAGGTGGCACATGGAGCCATATCTGAGGGCATGCAAGGCATTGCCCTATGTCAACTCCATCACACATGCGTTCATTGGCCAGCTGATTTTGGGGTTTCTGGAGGGTGGGGGAGGCCATTTTTGCTGTCCCCAGGCTTCCAGAAAGCCTTCTGAAGCCTGGAGAGGGCGAAAAACAGATCTACCAGGCCTACCAGAAGTCGGAAAACAGGCTGTTTCTGGCTTCCGGAGGGCCTCCAGGGGAGGCAAGGAAAGGATCTGGAGCCTGAGGAGGCCAAAAATGGACCTACCAGGCCCATTGGAAGGCAAGAAATTGGCCATTTCCAGGCTCTGGAGGGCCTCTAGGGAGGCGTGGGAAGCCGTTTTTGCCCTGCCCAGGCTCCAGGAAAGCCATGCATGCATGCGCGGGGGGCAGCGGGGAGGGGTCACACATGCCTGTGCAGTTTGGCACAACACGGGTTGGACATTTAATTACAGGATTTTGGCACCTGAGGGAAAAAAGGTTCACCATCACTGTGCTAGGACCTTCTTATTTTAATGACCTCAGCAACAGAAGTTGTTTTCCTTCAGTTCTCTCCATCCAGCCTAGCACTTATTCATCCATCTGGCAGAATTGTTTCAGGATCTTGGGCAGGAAAAAAAAATGTATTCAGTGCATTTGCTTCCTACTTTTTTCTGAGATAAAAGTAGTATACAGGAGGGTTTGCTTGGATTTCATTTAGTGAGTTTGGTTGGAATGACTATCTCGAAATCACCTGATGAGCTGCAAATTTTTGGCAAGACTTGAATCTGGAATTCTCCAGTCCACAACTATAATGGACTATTCTGCACTATCCTGCCCTCTGCTTCTGTCAATGTAAGATCATAAGGTGTCTTCTGCACAAATGCTGCCATTGAATTATCTCTCTTCCACATGAGCTAAAAGAAGAAGAGACTAGTGTGGAGTTCCATAGCATTTCAGCTTCATCCTTGAAATGATTGTTGGAGAATAACATTTGTCTATAGAATAGTTTCACATCATGCAAACCAGAAATGCAGGAAGTATGACTCAGGGGAAAAAGAGGAAATGCATTTTTTTAAAAAAAAAAACATATTTGTAATCTATAACATGTAATTTACGTCAGTTAGAATTGCAATGTCAAATTTCTGGTAAAAATGAATGTAAAATTGATTCTGCCCAGTGAGTTGCAGCTTGATTTAGTGCAGCAAATCCATCTGGAATAGAAAATAGATTCCTTTTCCTTCAAAATAAATATAATTCTGAACAGTTTTGTCTGCATCTATAGAGAAGAAGCAAAGAAACCACCAATGTTTCTCAGTATCATTTTCATTTCTTACTCAGCTGCAGTCAGTAACTGAGTCTGGTCCTTTTAAAAGCACTTTGTCCACATTAAAGCACTCTTGGCATGGCATATTTGGAGCATGGTGTTTTGCACAACTATCTAGGTAGATTAATATCACCTATTAATAAAAATTAGTTTAAAATCTAGTCTGCCAATGAAGTGTTTGTAGAAAATATGGCAGTCACAATGGGGAACTTGCCACTTAAAGAAAGTAAGCTTTTTAAAAGCTAAATCTCATGAGAAGTCAATTTCCTTGCATGAGACCTTACAAGATATGTTTGTCAAAACAAAGTGTGTTACTGCTGAATTTGGGGCAATTTTAAAATGTGTTTGAATTTTTTACATGTAGAGATACACTATATTGCCAAAAGTATTCGCCCATCCATATAACCAGATTTAGTTGTGAGCGAATATGTACTTGCCATGTGCACCCGATTTCTCTCTTAATCTGTCTCTCTTTAAAAAAAGGTAAGAACCTGTATTCTTGACTCCTAATGGAGTGATTAAATGACGTGAACAAAATGTACATTGTAGATATAATTACATGCCATGGCCATGTTGTTATAAGTGTCACAGATTTCTCTAGAATTCTTTCTAATCAATGCTGGTGTGAAGGGTTGGGTGGGTGGGGTTTCTCTTACTTACAGCACTTAACTACTACTTTTATTATTACCTACTACATAATCTCCAAATCCAATGGTGCTGAGGGTGATAAAGGTGAAGTAGAAGCCTTCTCCATAACTCCAGCCTTCAACATAACTGAAGATCATTGGTGGAAAAACCAGGAAGAGTAAAGTCCCAGCCATCAGAAATAATACCATGGTTAATGTCTGCACCACCTGAGAAACATAAGGATGGAATGGTGGTTCAATAGCTGTCAAACTCCGGGCTTATCGGCCATATGCGTCACATGCTGGCCACGCCTTTGCCCAGTTTAGCAAAGGGGAAGAAAATCCCAATATGTCTCATGACATGACAATGTGACTTTGACACCCCTGATCTAAAGTGTGTTTGCAAACATAAAGGCTAATTTTAAATTCCCAAAGGAAGTTCAACTAAGTTCCAGGAGTGAAATTCAGTGAGGTACCCTCACACCTGGCCTGTATAGCTATTTTAAAATATTTACATGCCTATTATCATTTCAGAATGCAGTACTTTTTCTATTTGGTTATCAGAGATAATATATTGAATATATTGTTACATTTCTGACATTGGTGATACATTTGCTGAAGAATAGACTTAGAAATAATTTAAAGGTGTGGGTTGATACCTGATCACTTGTGGGAGCTAACCTTATTGAATTTAAATCCATCTCTGAAGGATACTATATAGAATAACAGAGTTGGAAGGACTCTTGGAGGTCTTCTAGTCCAACCCTCTGCTTAGGTAGGAAACCCTACACCACTTCAGATAAATGGTTATTCAACATCATCTTTAAAAATTCCAGTGTTGGAGCATTCACAATTTCTTGAGGCAAGTTATAAATTGCACTTATTAATTGTTCTAACTATCAGGAAATTTCTCCTCAGTTCTAAGTTGCTTCTCTCCTTGATTAGTTTCCACCCATTGCTTCTCCAAAACACCCTCAAGTGCTTTGGAGAATAGCTTACTCCCTCTTCTTTGTGGCAACCCCTGATATATTGGAACACTGCTATCATGTCTCGCCTAGTCCTTCTTTTCACTAAACTAAACATACCCACTTCCTGCAATCGTTCTTCATATGTTTTAGTCTCCAGTCCCCTAATCATCTTTGTTGCTCTACTCTGCACTCTTTCTAGAGTCTCCACATCTTTTCTACATTGTGGTGACCAAAACTGAATGCAGTATTCCAAGTGTGGCCTTACCAAGGCCTTATAAAGTGGCATTAACATTTCACGTGATCTTTGATTCTATCCAGTGGTGGGTTATGGACAGTACGCCCCTGTACGGGTGTACCAGTGCCTGCTGGGAGCACCAGATACCATTCTGGTATGGTGATCCGGAGGGCCCACCGGCCCTCACCCGCCCTCCTTGCCTGTATTTGACCCAACTGGGCCATTTGTGCACGTGCACGGAGCATACGGCACCTGTGCGATGCTTCACCGAGCAGCTGAAGCATTGGCAGTGAGTGCGCACACACGCACAGTGCACGTGCATGTTGTGGACGCCCAGCCTCATCGCAGCATACTGGGTGCAATGGGATCTGGAACCCACCACTGATTCTATCCCTCTGTTTATGCAACCTAGAACTGTGTTGGCTTTTTTGGCAGCTGCTGTACACTGCTGGTTCGTATTTAAATGGTTGTCCATAAATTAATGGCATTTGCAAACCTTTAAACTTACAGTCCAAAAGAGAAAGAAAGTAGTTTCATGGAGAGAATTGATAACTGTCAAATGTCTTACTTAAGAGTTTTTTATATATTGAAGTACTACAAGAACATTTGGGGAAAAGCTATCCCAAACATTAACATGAGAAATGATAACATTTCTCTTCATTTCTTTTCTACAGAAGTTGGAGGCCCTACATCTCTGTCCACACAATGATAACTATTTTCTGCATAGATTCCTAATGCAGTAGCTATATAGGCAGCCCAAGTCATAGCCTCTTTGTGTCACACAGTAAAACAAATGAGATAGTTTTAAAGTCAAAACATTAAATCGATACCAACTTGAAATATCTCTGTCTCAAAGGGGCAGGTTTGAGGAAATGTGTCCTTAATTTATTAAGGTAAAAGCAAAAATTAGAAATCAATGGGAACTGTGGAACAGCTTGGAAAGATTCTTGACATTATAGAAGGTTGATTGATTAGTAGACAGCTTCTCATCAGAAAACATTGAATGGAGGATACCTAGAATATAACTGTTGCAATGTCGAATACCAGTCACTCTGTATGGTGTTTTCATGAAAATGTGGATGAAATTTCTGATTTGTATGTGTGTGACTCGAAATAAAACAGCTTCTTGAATATGGCTTCTTTCCACATATTTCCGAAAAAGAGGACACCAGTCTCCCAAAAGGTACAGTAACAGAAAACTGTTCTTTAGTACAAATGCTAAATATTCAGGAATCTGCCTTCTGAACTCCCCTTCTGCATGGTAGAAACAACATACAAGATTTCTACCTACCAAGATTCTTGATGGCTATTTTGTTCTCCTAAATCAAATAGAAGAAAATCCAGTTTTTAGGAAATACAGGAAACTGCCCTTCCCTCTAAATTATGTCCTTAAATCTAAAAAGCATTTTATAGAAGGAAATATGAATCATCTACATTTAAAAATGTTGTAATATGAAATTTTGTCTTGCTGAAGTCTACATAAAGCATAATAGACATTGCTATCTATGACTATTCTGCCAGGCAAGTACATCCCTCAGTCAAAGGCAGAGAGCCAAAGAGTTGTGTAATAATTTTGTCTTCACTTGTTTAGAAGTTCAGCCAAGCCTTGTACCATCATTAGCAGGATATTCATTATGCCTCTCCCATGTTCCCTGAATTCTAGTGTAGAAATGTATAACTTATGAAAAACCCTATCTGGGTTAGGTTAGCTTTCTGATCTGGCATTTCTTTCTCTAAGTACCGGTATTAAGAAAAATCATAATAAATCTTGTAATGTTTACATCTTGCAACAAAAGGAATTTTGCTATGCATCTAGCCCCAATTTATGTACTGTAATTCATGTAAATTGCCTGGCAAACGCTTTTAAAACACATGAAATCACCCTTTTATTCATGTAAAAGTAATTATCAATATTTGGACATAATTTTCAACATAGAACCATTTTTCAAAGGCTGCCAGGGAGAGAGGTGGGAGGGGGGTGTTTCCTTTTTTGATGGTAATAGAATGTCCAGCTTTGCTGCTGATAAATTCATGATGGGATTCTTTCACAGCTCTATATGTGAGGGGAGAAAGACACAAATTACCTTCAAGCTAATAGGCTCCCTTATTACATTTTACTTTGCTGCTATGAAACAGAAATTGTTGATTATCTAGGTCAGAGGTGGGTTGCTGCCGGTTCGACCTGGATTGGGCGAACCGGTAGTAGCGGCGGTGGGAGGTTCCGCCCACACACCCAGACACTTCTGTGCATGCGTCCATGAGAGAAGCGGTAGTAAAAATAATAGAAACCCACCACTGATCTGGGCATATATTATCAATAGTCCTCAAAGTATAGCCACAATTGGGACTGGAACTTCAGTTGCTAAGCAATTCAGTTGTTAAGTGAATTTCACCTGATTTTACAACCTTTTTCACCATTGTCAATAAGTGAATCACATGGTTGTTAAGTGAAGATGGCTTTCTCTTTGAGTTTGCTTGTGGAAAGCCCCCTGGGAAGATTGCACATGGCGATCACGAGACCACAGGATACTACAGCTATCATAAATACATATGGGTTGCCAAGTGCCTGAATTTTGATCATGTGACTGCAAGGACATTGAAAAAGTTGTATGTGTGATGATTGAGGGAAAGTGACTTTTCACAACCCTTGTAACTTTGAATGGTTTTTAAATAAATGGTTATAAGTTGAAGACTGCCCGTACAGGGCTGCAATTATTTTGTCATAAAAACAAGAATTCAGAAGCACATTATATACTCAGAAACACGAAATGACATGGAAATGAATATCAAGGCTAAAGAAGGAGAGAATGAGTGGACCTCAGTATTCTGGGGTATGTCCTTTTCAGCTGCTTGCTTCAGTGCCCTATTTACAAATGGTTTCCAGCAGATTATGCCAAGATGCTGAATTGGCTAAAGCTGTTTATCCTCCACCATAGTTAACTAACTTAATAATGCTTCTTTTCCATATTTGAAACTATATGGCTTTAGTCAGTTAAAGTTCATGGAAATATCCATGTATTTAACTAGCCAAATTGTCATAGTGTCTTATCCAGGCTGCCAGCTTAAGAGGTAGGATAACTTTATCATCTTTGATACCCCATTGAGATTTGAAAGTGTTAGGAAGTAGCACCAAGTTTTCCAACCTGGAGTTCTACAACATTTAAGACATGGTGGTAGTTGTGCAATTTATGAGAAGTTGGAACAACTGAAGTGGTGAAAAAATTGGCTCCTTATAAGAACCTGAAAACCCACAAATAAAGTCCTATGTACTGTAAATCTTTTTCTTGAGTCTACTCTGAGGCTTCAGAGAACTATAAAGTCATATACAAAATGTCGGTTAAAAGAAGTAAGATGTCTGTTGATCTCAAGAGTCACACATGAGGTGATAGATGAGCACAGTTCTTAATATTATGATTGACAAGGAGAGTATTGAAACATTGTTACCATATTTTTGAACTTCTATCTTCAAATGCCCCCTCCCAATTTTTTGTGTTCCAGTTACTTCCATTTATATGGAATGAAGAGAGGATATGTATATATCCTTCTTCCACTCATATAATATCTAAAAATCATTATATTAGACAACTTCAAAATTATACATGAAAGCATCTACCAAGTACTCAGGACTAAGTATGCACCACTGCAGAGCGAAGTATAGGGGAAACTGGGATGACAGTGTTCAAAAGAAATTGAGAGTGAAATTCTTCTTTGTGTTAAATTCTGGCCTTCTAGCCTTCTAGGTTTTCTGTGTTACCTCCTGAATTTGCTTGTATCCTTGGTTGCTGCAACTTACTTAGCCCTAGATCGTACTGGAGTCCAGAATTTATAAGTCATCATAGCTATAAGTTGAGAGCCAATTTTATGCCTTTTTGTGGCAGTCATTAAGTGAGTACCAACATTGTTAAGTGAACACAGTGTCTGTTTAGTGAATGTGTCAGTTGTTAAGTGAATTCATGTATTTGAACAGCACTCTTTTTGCTAGAAACTGGCTTTAAAGGTCCAGAAACCAACAAAAAAATCATAAATTATGGTCACATGACTGTGGAATACTGCAGTTGGCCATATTGAAGGGCAGGTTGCCAAGCTCCCGAAATCCGGTCATGTAACTGTGTGTGCACTCAGAAGTTGGAACTGTAGAATTGGGTTGTCAGGATCTCTTGGGGATTCCATCATAATTTTAAACACTTGCTAAACAACTGGTTATTAAACGAAGACTACCTGTACTTTTCTTAGCATTCCATAGGATTAAATTGTATCAACAGATTGTGCCTTCTAGAGCTTTTATCAAGAGTGTATAGCTTGATATAACCTGTCACTATTCAGAAGTTCAAATCAACGAAGTCTTCTGTTGTCCTGGATTGGCATGTGTCCAAGATACTTTTATGTGTCCCATAAATATATGAAAATCACCTCTGTAACGTGTTATAGGAATAAATGAGCAATTGTACCTGAGCTCGCCCTGACTTGTGGACCCATCTGTCCAGGTCAATCAGGTGGGTGCTGAGTCCTTTCCCCAACCGATTAAGAAATGCCAAATTAAGAGGGACCCCAAACAAAGCATAAAATACACAGAAGACCTGTCCAGCTACTGTACTGGGGGCCAAGTTCCCATAACCTACAGAAAGAAAAGAAATCAAATCTCTTAATGAGGCTCAATTTACATGAAAAAATATTTTATTAAGAGAATTCTGCTTATTCTTCTTTCATATCCTATTTTGATCCAGCCAAAATGAAACACTTGCAGAATTTTTATTGCTTCTATGATTGAAATTATGGGGATTTTAACACTGAATTTTGGCTGGTTCATGCACTTTCTGATGTCCTGAGTGCCCAAAAGCAGATTTCATAAATACACAACTGATACTGTGTATTCTGTAGACAATACAATCATAGAAAAAAAAGTCACATAAAATGGGTGTAGTTGAATATAATGGCTTTTACAATATACATTTCAAAGTCTGAAACTTTTTCATGCAGATTTGCAAACTGTTTTGTATCATCAGTCATACCTGACTCAACTTTTACCAAAAATATTATGGCAAAATGAAGAAGAAAGATTTCCTGGAGGGAAAATAACTCACATTACCTATAGTAGTGACCACAGTTCCAGCAAAGAAGAAACTATTGCTAAAGTCCCAGTTACTAGGATTGGTTGAATTTCCTTCAGGGTTGACTCCTTTTTCCCAGGCTTCCATAATGACCTGTCATGGAAACATTTGTTAAAAAAAGGGAACACAATGATTTTTTAATTGGGAGATTATAGTAACTAAGTAGTAAAATGCATCCAGTTTCCAATATCCACTATTGATAGTGTTGTGGTTTTTTTGTAGTAGGGCCCATGTTACTCTGCCAGTGAAATAGGACTGCTTGTAGGAAATGATTAGGCTGATCTGAAAGAGGGAATTAAATTTGTCATCAGTTTGGAATAATTGTGTAGCCACAAGAGATCCAAGTCTAACCAGTCATCAATTCTGTTAACCTCTATTTAGTGCCAATTTAGTTTTGACTGTTAATTTTCCAGATTCTGTAAATATAGCAACAATAAACTCTTCAGTGCTTTGAACTGAAGTAATGTTTGCCTGACACTACTAGATGCAGTAAGGGTTGTACACAACTCACTACACTTTTTCAGTGAGAACAATTATAATTATATTTATAGCTTGTAGAGAATTCATACTTCTCAAATGTTTACATGAATGAAAGCAAAATAGTGTAGTTTTGAATTGTTCTACCAAATTCTGCTATGTGGTTTTTATCTTTTAACAAATGTTATTCTACAAATGGATAATATACATCTGTATAATCTATCAAAATAGGTAAATTAAGGGAAAATATATATTGAAGTAGAATGGATTTAAGATTTTTTTTTTAAAAAAGAGACACTCAAAAGAATTAAAGGTGACAGATTTAACCATCCTAAGTAGATTTAGGAATCATTGGATTCACCGGTAGTGTATTAGCTACAGTGAGGCAATAAGAGGGATGCAGTACCTGTTTAATACCAGAATAATATAAGAAATGGTTTAGGAAAAGACTGAAACTATGGGAAATGGATGACTGCAAATAGAGGAGTCTTTAAAAGTATAATTAAGGAGTAATTACCAGGCCCTTACAATGTTAAGCAGGAGAAACAGGGTTAACCTCTTGTGACATAGGTATGTATAAAGAGAGATTCTTAGACTTTGTCCATGTTGACCTTTATTACGGTTTTAATTCTGTTTTTAATTTTGTCCCTTTTAAAAATGTTTTATGGTTTTTGTCTGTAATCCACCCAGAGTTACTTAGTGAGATGGGTAATGTCTAAATTTGATTAAATAAATAGGGTCAGTTATATTTACAGCAAAGTTTAACATATCCACACCTCATTCTTGGATTACAGTAAAAGCATTATTACAGAGTGAGTTGTAATACTTAGACAAACATTTAGCAGTGTCTTGAAAGAAAGTATTGAGAACACATAAGGCCAGTTGTTGATCAGGAAGTTGTTGATCCCATAAAAAACTGAGTTCCATTCTTAGTTGCCTGCATTTCTCATTGTCTGAATACCGTCACTAGAATTATGGTAGTCTATAATGCATTTGCCTGGTATTAATTTATTATGATGATGATTGCAGTGCTCCAAAAGTATTCACTTAATTTTCTGTGTCCTTTAAACTGCAGTAAAATACTTTCCTGTGCTTGGTTCTGAATATACTTTCATGGGCCAACTGTGCTAGCAGCAATTTTGATTTTCTCTAAAATGCTTATGATGAAACTCTCCAATACTATCTTACGATCTACCTAGGTGTTTCTTTGTTGAATCTCATTAGAAATTAGAGAAGTGCCAGCATATGAATTCCCATGCAATAGTTCGTGTAAACAGAGAATGGGCTACATTGAGTAAGGGTATTGGGCAAAGTACAATAATACTAAGCCGAATATAATAACAAGGATTCCAAATGGAATGCCAATACTTGGCAAATGCATTACATTTATGAAGATTTATGCTGCAACTGAAATATCAGTGCCATCTAGTGTTTTTGTACAGTATCAACCAGCATTGATCAGAGAAAACAATGCTCCAAAATGAAACATGCTTACTGCAGAAAATTGAGTTTTCTTTTAACAACAGCAGCAAATATGTGGCATTTTCTTAATTTCTGTTTATGTTGTGGAGAACAAAATGTTCAGTTTTTTCAGAGGACAAGCTACATAGTTATCTTTGATTATAAATACATTTTGTTGGGAAAAATAATAATTATCCCTTCGATCAAATGCTAAACTATTGGTTTAAAGCAAGAGCCAAAGAAAACAAAATATAAAAGCTTCATATATATGAAAGGGTCAAGCCATTTTTCTTCAGAAACTATCATTCTTTAAAAAATCAGTGCAAATATACTGTATATCTTTTTAAAAATTGCACCTTGGAGTTAATTGTGGCATATGATATCTGCTAATTCTTTTTCAAATATTCCCTACATTCTCCCATTTCTAGATTAATGCTCTGCACCATTATGTATTGGTTAAGAAATGGAAAATTGATTGTGAGATACTCAGAAATTTGGAACTGACATTTTTATGTTGATATTTTTTTGTTAATTAAGCAACATTTGTTTTTATTTTCTGTCATTTTATCTTAACTGTTTTTTTTTTAATAGAGATGTTCAGGAGTAGTAGATGTCTCATTGGAAGACAGAATAACTGAAGCCTTCAATTTAGAATTTGTAAAACAAAGGAGATGACAATTCCCTCATGGATTTAACTCAAAGTAGCTGCAGAAGAAAGAAAATGGAAATCTGTGAGCTCTTCAGTAACTAACCTGGAAGGCAAAACTAGAAAAACTCTATGGCCTTGTTATGACTTGTACAATGGCAGAGACGGGAGGTGCATTAGGATAATAGGTGTGCCTGTTGACCTTCTCCAACACCTACAATCTCTGTGGGCAAAGGGATTCATACAGCTCTCAGACGTTACAATATGATGGAAAGAATCACAGTGGGGATAGGGAAGATAGCAGAAACAGCTTTAATTTTTCCCCCCAAGCTAAATGGAAGGAAAAAGCTTCATTTGAATTATTGCTTCATGAATTGTTAACAGAATACATAATGTTCATATGTCAGGGGTGGGTTTCTGCTGGCATTACTGTCAATTCGCTTAGCACATGCTTTGCAACAGCATGGGCGACCAGGAAACCGATTCAGGGTGTGGCGAGCCTGCCGTCCCTACTTATTCAGCGACCCAGTCGCAATTTCCACTATTGGTTCACCCCGAACTGCTGTGAACCGGTAGCAACCCACCTCTGTCATATGTCTAGATCCAATTCACACATTTTAGTAATCCATAAGGGGGCTGTTTGGTTCTCTCAATATGCATTGTGGTTTGTAAACCAGGGATTATGTCTGATAGTTATGCATAAAGAAGGCTACCATAACTTGCTCTATATTTCATATCCGTCTATGGCTAGTATCAAAAAATTCAGAAATAGAACCGGTGACATTTAATGGTGACACCCTTTCCTTGTAGTATAGTATGTATGTCATAATGTAATAAAGTGCAATCCGTGTTGTTTAGGCAATTGCAAGCTGTCACATATATATCTGTTTGCTGCCATCAGATTTTTGTTTGTGGGTTGTAGGTTTTGCTTGTTTTTACAGTGATAAGAGTGCATCATCTTCTCAAGAAAAAAGGGAGTTAATATTTCTTCCAGAGAGACAGTCACAATCTTGTTAGCATACTTTATACAAAAATGCCTCCCCTCCCACCCCACAATATAATCTGCTAGAATGAAGGAGTGTGCTGAGTTCTCAAAAATCCTCCACAATATTGTGGGGGAAATCACATTGCGGGGGGGGGGGGGAACACTGTGGGAAGAAGGCAGCAGAAGTAGCTTCCCTTTTTTCCCCCCAAGTCCAAGGGGAGAGAAAAACTCCCTGCAAACTCCTGTTCATTAGGGAATATTACACCTCAAAAGAACTGGAGATCTAAAAATAGAATAAATTATTGGAGTTTAATTATATATTCTGTGATATAATATGCTAAACTTGCAGTTGTAATATTATCTTCTACTGTGCTAAAAAGAGTTGGAAGTTGGTGCCTTTTTCTTCCCCTTTTCCCTCTTTACACTATATTTCTTTTCTTTTCCTTCCCACTCTTCCTAGTTTTCCATTACTTTTTTAAAATTTTTCTTTGTATTTTGATAAACCAATAAAATCAAAATAATAAAAAATAATATGTAACCAACTCAGCCTAATCACCAAATAGAATCTAAATATTCGTAAATAGTGCAGTAGCTTGGCAGAGTGCAAGCCTATTTGTCAGCCCCATAGAAATCCCAAGAAAACTGCATGCACTGCTTGGCCTTAGTAGGAAGGGAAGAAAGGAAAGAGAATTGCAATTGGAATGATGGGAAATTACAATATGCAGCCAGGAAAAGGTCCATACAGATAAACACTTATTCATTAAACAGACTCTAGGAGGAGGTCTTATTATAATAAAAGGGCTCTTCTATTTCTGATGCACTTTCATTGGATAATGGGAAGATACTTACAAAGATTGTATTATTTCTCAACAGAGATTTGGTGCTCTGGCTAGACCACACACAGAGAAAACTAAATAACTGATATTGACAGTGATCAATATCAGGAATGCATATTAAATAGACAAACGTTCTCCAACTTTCTGACCATTTGTGTTTAGATTTGATAATCTTTAGAAGACAAGCTCTGTTTAAAATGACTGACCATGTCAAGGCCAGCATTCTCTATGCATTAGCTATCCATTCCAGAGATGCAACTCCATGTTAATATTGGCTGTGTGGATAGACACCAATAATGGAAGGTTGTCCTTACCTGCACAAACTGCTCCAGAGCTTGCCGATCCAGGCACGTATAGTTTTGCAGGAACATAAGCTTCTTAATTTGGAACTGGTCTCGACTCTGGGCTTCTGCCTGCTTCTCTAGCAGCTGGAACACCATGGCTCCCAGGAGGAGGTAAAAGAGATACCCGAGCACCAGTGTCAGAGTCCAGCTAAGCTGCCGGTTGCACACGGTGAGGTAGGGCATGGCTGTTGATGGGCAGGCAGACCTGACCTAGTGCAGCCAAGTGTTATTCCATGGGTTAATGTTCTTCCTCCAAGGGACATAGAAGAATTGCACAGCTGTCTTTTCAGCACACACAGCTAAGACCCTGTTTAAACAGCTTGTGAGCATCAGGTCTAGACAACATGAGACTAAAGCAAACAGATTTAACTCCCACCTCCTTTCTTCAGTTGGGAGTAAAATCACACTGGTTTGTTGATGCATTTCTAGTAACAGTGATATATTTTTGTTAACAAGTAAAAGATAGAGAAACTCAGTATTTCTCACATTTGGGGATTGGCAAAGTGGGCTAAAAGTCCTATGAATGGATTTAACTAGCACTGTTGGAAGTTTTTGTACTGCCAGTGACAAACTATAGGATAAGCTACTGTAGCAATCTCCAGCTTGATGTCTTCCAGATGTGTTGAACATCAACGACTATAATTCCTAGCTTGAATGCTGCATGATGCAGATTTTCTTTTTTCTTTCTTTTCCATTTCCACAGTATTAGCAATATGGAACATCATATCATACAGCAGTTATATATCACTGGGCAGGAACAGAGCACAGCAACTCCTGGTGATATCGGAATTAGGAGCCAAATATCCTTCCAAAAATTGCATTTGAAAAGTTACATACACATAGGAAAAGTTGGCATAGAAGTAATTTAGAGCAACCATGTTTAAGTCACTTAAGGGTTGCTATAACTCACAGATAAGGTGTCTTACCATCAGATCCAAGACCTGTGGAAATAGAAAACTAGAAGAGGAACTGAAATCCTTCCCTGCACTGGGCTCACAAGAGAGATTCAGGTAAACTACTCTGTTCCTCTCCCACCTGTTTTGAGCACACATGAAAGAGCAAAGAGCTAAATAAGCAATAGGTATCCTAGTGCCAAAGTACAGTAGCAATGTGTCCTCTGTTATCATCTATGTCAGGAGTGCTTTGTTGCCATCTAGACATGTAGTTGCTGTGGGAAAGGGTTCTCTGCATATTGAATACACAGACACAGCTTCTTAATGTAGCATAAGCCAATACCTCTTCACTAAGAGAAATACCACTGTATATTTCAATCTTCTATACAGTGCCTGTTTCTACATGGACAATAGGATTTTTTTCCACTACAGATGATGGTTGAGAATGTTTATTGTTAATTTAAATTTTAATAGATCACCTGCCATGTAATACATCTCCAAATGGCACATAAAATTGGAAAATACCTTAACATGCAAAAACATAAAGCACAAAATAATAAGCATTACAACACTTTTTCAAATATTGAGGTGAATACGGTTTCTTCATGTGCCTAAATGGTAACCACGTTAGTATGATCTGGCTGAATGATTTCTAATAATTGAACTAGGCTGCAGGCCTTTAAGCTCTCCATGTTCCTCCTCCACATGGGGTTGAATAGCAATAGCAGTTAGACTTATATACCGCTTCATAGGGCTTTCAGCCCTCTCTAAGTGGTTTACAGAGTCAGCATATTGCCCCCACAGTCTGGGTCCTCATTTTACCCACCTCGGAAGGATGGAAGGCTGAGTCAACCTTGAGCCGGTGAGATTTGAACCGTCAAACTGCAGCTGCAACTGCAGAACTGCAGAAGGCATGAGTGAATGCAAAACTGTTTAATACATGAATGGCCCTGTCAACTTTATGAACTTACAAGAATCACCTGTAATATAATAAAATCGTATGTTGCCTAAATATCAACAACTCTTAAAGAAACAAACCAGTTCAATATTATGTGCAACTGAGGGAAATACTCCAGTTGTTTGCATACCTGAGAAGTCATAACATGTAGGTTTAAAAGACAGGATCAGCTCCTTAGGGCCCCAGATCTTGGGGTCTGGTTTGTAAGTGGGGGCCTTCTCTGACTTGAAAGACCCTTATTCTTCAAGTAATCTGCTTTAGCGAGCCCTGATAAATTGTCAATTGTACTTTCATGATAGATAGATGTTCTTCAGGGAATCTCCAAAGAATCACACAATTCCTTATCCTGGGCATTTAAAAATTTTAAGCAGCTCCAGGGGCCTCGAAGAAACAGGGGGAAACAAATCAGGAATTTGCAATGTGGATGTTTTCACAACCAATCTACATCATATTTGTTGTCATTAATTCCTTTTGTTAATCATTTGGAAGTGTTTGAATGGAAAGGTAGTATGTAAATTTACTACAAGGAAGGAAAGGAAGGAGAAATCATGGCAGTGGTATTACTATCACTAGAGAAGCTTTATTTAGTGAAATCCAGCTTCTAGTGGCTATTAAAAACAACTGAGATTCTGAGATTCTTCCTTGAATGGCTGGCACTCCTTCATTCAATGTCTGCATATTGCATTAGTCAGAATTTCGTAGTTAAAACCAAAGTCTGATTACTGATGTAGAAACAAACCCATTTAGTCAGATGAATGGCAGAGAGTTCTAATGTGTTTTGACAGGATTATTATCTCTAATGGTAGGAATAAAGTAGGATGTTAAAAGGATGTTAAAGTAGCAGGCACTGCTAATCAATTAGTGGGAAATAAAATATATCACAGAGGTGTTTTATAAAAAGAACAAAGACTTCTGCATAAGACATGTCAGGATATGGTTTTACCATCAGGTTTTAGTTGAAAAAAGATGAGGAGAAATATTTATTTTTAAGAAAACTATTGTCCAGGCAACAGAGAAAATGAATATTTCAGAGGATTACAGAAACGTGACGATTAAAGTAAATCACACAGCCCTAAATGTTTACTCAGAAGAGCCTAACTCAGTGATGACGTATGCACATGCTTTTGGGGCCTGCAACCCGGAAGAGGAACTGCCCAGGGGGGATGCATCAGAGGTGGGTTGCTCCCAGTTTGGCCCGGATCAGCCAAACCAGTAGTGGTGATGGTGGGAGGCTCCACCCACCCATCTGGATGCTTCTGTGCATGCACAGAATGTCACGCACACAAACCAGTAGCGCTGGGATTTGAAAACCATCTCTGGTATGCATGAACTAAAAATGAACTTCTGGTTTCCAGCACGTGCATGTGCACTGGCCAGCTAGTCTTCCGGTTTCTGTGCATGATCAGCTGGCCAACGCACATGCTCACACTGGAAAATGGAATGCCAGCTCTTCCAGTTTCCGGCACTGCCGCATACATGAAGGCCAGTTGATAACCGCATGCGCATGCATGCCAGAAACCCAGAAGCGGAACAGGCAATGCTGCGCATGCCAGGCAACAAGGCTCCATTTGCCACACATGCCAGGTTCACCATCACGAGCCCAACTAATTCTATAATTAACAGGGGCTTCATTCAGATAAACAGGATATAAATGCGCAACCTAAATGCCAAATTTCTTTCCCAATGTAGAGTTCTTGGTGTTCTCTTGTCATTTATTGCCAATGATTTAGATTTTTAAATTTAGTCAAGAAAGGTAAACTTTAAACAAAAGTAAAAATTCTGGTTTTATCCAGAAGTATATCATGTACCCCAGCTGAAAGGGGGAAATGTCCTCTGATGGCCTTAGATGGCATATCCATTTAATGAACATGAGAAAGTGTGAGTGCCAAAGTTGGTGAGACAAAACTTATCAAAACATAATACAAGCTCTCCCTATTCAAAGCTAAAAATGAGTACTGAGGGGTAGAAGAAGGATACACAATTTAAAACTTGGGGCTATTGTAAAAGGACTCGATCACTTGATTTTGCAATGCCTAATTTTCTCCACTATTACCCTGTTTCCCCAAAAATAAGACCTCCCCAGATAATAAGCCCAATTGGGCTTTTGAGTGCATGTGCTAAAATAAGCCCTCCCAAAAAATAAGCCCTCCCAGAAAATATTGCAACCTAGCAGCAGCTGTGAGGTGACCATGCTTGCCACCTCCTCCACCTCAAAAATAATAAGACCTCCCCCAAAATAAGGCCAAGCACTTGTTTTGGGGGTCAAAAGAAAATAAGACCCTGTCTTATTTTCAGGGAAACACAGTAGGAATTTTGGATCAATAATAAAAACTATATGCCTTTCCAAGTATTGTCCTTGACTCTGCTGAATACTGGGTCCCTAGAGAGGAATTTAATACAAAGCATAAATTGACCAATGTCATGAGGGCACTGAAGGTCAATGTCTATTAACTTAGCTGGTGGTGACCATGGATATATGGAAGACAGCAACTTGAAATGTTGTCTGGGTTTCTAGAGAAAGTTGTTGTTGTGCTCTGATGAAACTCTGACAGGAAGAGTGAATGAGCACTTTGATTTGGGAAGCCATGAAATTCCATTTTTACAGCCACCAAAGCTGCTTTGTAGTAATAATAGACATTAAGTGCTATTTCTAATATATGCTTAGCATAGAGATTGTTTCTTTTAATACAAATATCTCAGAGAAAATTTTGGGGAAACCTCAGCCCTCCAGCATGTGACAGTTTTCCTTTTCACATAGTCCTCCACTAAATAGCCCTTGTCCTTCAATGTTAAACCCACCTCCTGGGTACAAAATATTGCCCGCTTCTGCTATAAAAGTACAGAGGAGGAATACAAATGTTTTGCTCAAGGAGGAGGGATTAATAATAGCTGCCTTTGGAATCTGCATGTTTGCACCTGTGCGTTTGTTCATTATCCTAACATGTCATGATGTTTTCTTAGCTTGGCTGATGCCTCTGCATTTCTGCTAATTCAAGACATCATTCATTCGTTCAATATCTATGGCTGCTCATCCTAATGAGTCTGGGCAGTTTGCATGCTCATACCATGGAGGTCATCCCAGATCAGCCTTATGCTGATTGGCTTGGCTTAGTGAATATCACACAGACTTTGTGATGTCTGCTCTTTGGTTTGACTTCATTGACAGGTTAATTTTATCTCAAATAGGAGAATTTTTAGGGACATTATGCCATATTTTCACACATAAATTGATCCCAACAAGGTAAATTGTTGTTTTTCACCATTTAAGTATTCAGCATCTACATCAATCCATTCCTCGACCTCAGGCTGGAGATGATTTTTCTATGCAATTATATTTTTTCATTCATTGGTTTCATTTCAGCAGTACTTTCATTAGAAGATAGCAACTCTCCACAAGAAATCACAAGAAAGAAAACTTAATTTTTTAAAGAGTGTAGCTCCAACCCAGCTGAGATTATAGTTGTTCCTATAATACAACCAAATGTTTTAAAGTCACCAATTCAACATGGTTTTTCATTATACTTGTGTTGTGGACCAGTAGGAGCCGTTGGAGCTGCAAACGGACTCCGACAGCGAGGGGCCCTATGAGTCGGCTGTGGAAGATGTGGAGGACCCTGGACAGGGTTCTGACTCTGAGCAGGGACCAGAGGCTGGTTGGCCACCAGGGGGCGCCTGAGGCATGGAGCAGTGGTGAAAGCCAAAGGGAGTGTGCCCATGACGTCAGGCCTTGGAGCAGTGGGAAGGAGATAAGGGAGTCGGTCCCAGACGCCAGGCAAAGGCGGGCAGATAAACGCCGAGAGCAACTACGTAGATACAGAAGATATTTGGACCCAGGTGGTTGTAATTAGGCTCCTCCCAAGAGAGTATATAAGGAGAGACTTTGGGAGGAGGCTGTTTGCAGGATTCAACTGATATACCAACGCTGGAGAAGCTCTCGGGTATATTTCTTATCTTGGCAGTCTGGATTGTTGCCAAAGTTTTGCCAGTGTGTTAATTTACTGTGAATAAAGTGTCTAGCAGTAATCTTTGTGTCGGAGTGCCTCGGCATATGGAGGGGTGTGTGTGTCAGAACAGACTTGTAATGAAGAAAAGCCATTCTTAGGTGCAAAAATTGTGCAAGATCTTATTTAAAAATAGTTTAAGCTTCAGCCCCATGAAACCTCTTTCTCATATTTCAACCCAATCCCTTTTCTCATTTCTCAATTTTCTAATAATGTCCTGTGAGGAAGAGAAGCAAGAGGTGGAAGTAGAGAGACTTTCAATGCCCTGAATTTTGCTTGCACCAAGAACTCCAACTTAATAACATCACAACTTTCTTTCATTTGCATGGATCTGAATACATATGAGTGTATTTGTAAAATTGGCAACAAAACAGTATCAAGGGTAGCATGTCAGCAGGAGCTTCTACTGCATTATGGAAAGGGAATTTCAGTTCCAGTGAGCTAAAGTTCTTTTGGGGAACTTCAGCCTGCTTGAACAATGATCCTAGTAAATATTCTCATAGGCATTCAAAGGAAAAAAAATACAAAATCATTCCAAGTGGAGTTTTTTCTATATAGGAATAAAAGGAATGCAAGTCTCAGAAGATTGCAATTTATAGAAGTCCCATTCATTTGAATAGAGCTTATTCAGAAGAAGTTCTTTTCATTTCTGCTTCTGGTTATTATACAGTATAGGAGACATTACATAATAATCAAAAATGTAGTGAATATATATATAAACATAAAATCAGGGCTGGAAGGGACCTTGGAGATCTTCTAGTCCAACCCTCTACCCAAGACAGGAGTCCTAATTCTATCCTGGATTGTCGAACCTTTTCTTGATCTATACCAGTAAAATCTCAAGTTAATGGACAATTCAAAAGAAAGGGATATCTGTAGGTCTATTGAAACTGATTTTGCATCAATTTACATCATTTTACAATTAACACAATCATCTATAATTAATACAAATGGCTTCATTTGCAATAAAATTTTAACAGGATGGGTGTAAAATCAGAACTAAAATGTTTCCATTGTATCCAAAGTCCACTGAATTAAATTTATTTTAATTACTAACCAGTATGTCCTTTAATTATAAACTTCACAATGTTTCTATCCCCTTTCTTGTACACAGTTGGCATGCATGCCACCCCAAAAAAAAAATCAGAGTACAAATAGTTTTACCATGCACTTTCATTTGAAAACCGTGTAGTTAATGTTTGAAAGGGTTTCTCTGTAATAAGGCAACTTTCAGTAGTTCCAAAGACTTTCTCTTCCCTATTGTGTTCTTGAACTCTGTGCAAAATCATTTCCTGGTCTAATCAAGCGGATGGATGACTAACAAACACTGGACCCCAGAATCAATCAGCCAGCCCAGAAAATAGATCTTTTCTCCATAAGCATCTCCATCTCCCATCCTTTATAGGAAACCTGAGTGAAAAAGAAAAACCAGGCAGTATCAAAACAGCCTGATCACCCGCTGGCATTTCTGATTCTTGCATCTTCTGCTGCGGTTCCTCATTCAGCCTCGTTACACAGACATAATGAGTGGAAAGCACCAACACAATTTATTGAAACATCGCGCACACAAGGTGAGTCTCCTACTTGCACTGCTGCTGTTAACTGGCCAGAAACTGGGATCTTTTCTTGGGTACCAGCCTTTACACTGGTCATAGTCTACTTTTTTTCTTAAGCTCTGAAACCAGAAAGATGGAGGTTAATGGACAGTGGACAGCATATATCATTCTAAATATAGATTTATGCATTCTTCCTCCAATTTTGCTGAATCAGGATTTGGATGGCTCCTAAAGCTTATGCACTGTATACTCCCGGGATGGCGAACCTATGGCATGCGTGCCACAGGAGGAAGGCCGAGCCATTTGTCAGGGCACGTGAGGTGTTGCCCTGTCAGTTGGCCAGTGTGTGCATGCCTTTTTTAAAAGGCATTTTTCACCCTCCTCAGGCTCCAGAGGCTTTATAGGAGCCTGGGGAGGGCGAAAAGAGCCTCCCCCCCGGAGCTTAAGGAGCTTCCTTGAAGCCTCCGGAGCACAAAAAACTGGCCCTATGGGCAAACAGGAAGTTCCAGAATGGACTTCTGGTTTGCTCTGAGGGTCGGTTTAAGCCCTCCAGAAGCTTCAGGGACCTTCAGGAGGCTTCCCTGAAGCCTCTGGAGGAATAAAAATGACCCTGTGAGCAAACCAGAAGTCACGTCTGGAGGGTCAGCTTAAGGCTTCCAGATTGCTCGTAGGGTGGTTTTTAGTCCTCCGGAGGCTTCAGGACTTAAACCGACCCTCGGAGGAAACCGGAAGTGTTTTCCGGTTTGCTCGGAGGGTCATTTTTTTGCCCTTTGACGGCTTCAGGGAAGCCTCCTGAAGGTCCCTGATGTCTCCGGAGGGCCTCCGGCGGGGCGGGGAGCTGTTTCCACCCTCCCCAGGCTCCTATAAAGCCTCTGGAGCCTGGGGAGGGCGGAAAAAGCATGGAAAAAAGAGGGGAGTGCCTCTCATGCATCCATGCGCACTGGTGGGGGTTGCACATTGTATTATGGGTGCGGCGAGCCTGTGCACGCCCCCCCCTGCGCTCCCCCCATGGCACACGAACCAAAAAAGGTTTGCCATCACTGGTATGTAGTTGTCTAAAGGACAATTGTCTCCAAGTTCAATTCCTGGTAGAGGATTTTAATTCAATTTAAAAGATCACTGCCTATGTAGGTCTGATTAAGTCCTGAATAGAATAAAAACTGCCCCTGCCTTGTCCCTCCACCTGGTTGCTCTAGATTATGGTTCACTGTATTGTCTGATTTCAGGAATGGATTAATTCAATAACTAAGTTAAATATATAGCTTCTAATGTATTGGAGTGTAAACCATCTGACAACTGGAATTGAAAAGTTATTATGTATTTGTATACCACTGGTCCATTGGAACATATAACTGCATACACATAATTATTTTAGTTCTGGGGTATTTTTGAAAACAAAATTCGTCATTTGGAAACAACTTAAAAAAGGGAGGCACCTTTTCTCTCACCTCTTCTTCAGTCTATTTTTGTATCCAGTCACTCATGGTACCATATTTTGATTAGCCATTTGGAGAAGCAACTGAGCACCAACAAAGACTGACATCTCCATTTACATCTAGAGTTCAAGTACCAGTATGTGACACCCCCCCCCCAAAAAAAAAGCCTGTTCTTGCCAAATATATGCTTCCTAGAATCTAAAGAAAATGGACTGGGATGAAAAAAAGAGCCTAGACTTTAGAGTTGTAGCTTTGATGAGACTTTTCATTCTTCTGCTGAATTATCAATGAGGAAACTGAAAGTTCCCTCTTTAGTCTGCAGTTGTGCTGCCTTTACATTAAAGCAGAAACCTACAGAGGTACAAAATGAAAACATATTTCTCTGTTAGAGCTCTGGGACTACATGGTAACACTGTTTGCCTAAGCTTCTTCATTCTGGGATATACAATGGCTTGGTGATACTAATAATCATTAGTTTGGATAACCTCTGTGAACCCAGACTAGCTGCTTTCAGTTCATTGCAGTTTCATTGGCTCAGTGCTGTCCTGTGTCTTCAGATCCAATTCAGTTTTATTTTTGTAACAGATTCACCGTACTTTCTATTTCAGCAGAGAGGAACCCATGATTTCTCATTTTAAATCTCCTAAATTTCTTTTAAGAGAATCAATTTTGAAATCCTTCATTAGGAATAACTGCAGACTAGTTAATTGCTTTTTGATTGGCATCAGGCATCGCAACGGAAGCCCTTTGGAAATGTTTTAAGTGTGCAGGTTGGAATGGAAAATGGAAAATGTTTTCTTCCGGAGGTGGTTTTTAAATAATTTATCTCCATTGGAAGCAATGAGATATATTTCCATTGGGTTGGAAGCATAGAAAGGAGCTGGAAAAGGGCCTAGGGTCTTCAGTGGGTTTTGCAGCCTCCTTCCTACACATTCTGAGGTTTTGTCAGATTCACTTTTCCCATACCAGAAAAACTAACCTACTATCAGTTTCTGGTTACTCAATGGAGGGAAGCTTAATTACTGATGTGTATTTATTCAACACTGAAGCAGGATACTTATCTATTAAAAAATGAGGACAATCAAAGTTGTAAGCAAACCCCAGCAAGGAATGAAAGGGAAACTTTTAACTTTAACTTTTGCTAAATTGGGCTCCATTTCAACCTCAAAAAAAAAAAGTTGCTATGAAAAAAAGGAATATCTTGTATTCATTTCCAGTGAAGTATAAAAAAAGCAGAACCCACCCCCAAATGATATGCTTAGAATGTGTCCTTCGAGCCATCATGGTGAAGCTATTAGAAAGGGAAAGAAAGGATAAAGCTATGAACTATGCTGTAGCAGCAAAATATACCATGCGAGTGGCTTTTGTTGAAGCAGAACAAGGCTTGCAGATATAAGGAAGGAAGCTAATCACAGCTTGGACTAGGCAGTTGGACTCTGTACTGCAAAGAACTTCATGTGAAGCTGTAACTAATGATGAAACTGTGCTCAACACTTCCTAACAATTCAAGTCATTATGTCAGGGCTCTCTTGTGTTCAGCTTTGGCATTGCCAATGGAAATTGTGTTGTAAGCCTTTTGGAACATTCTACCGTCTAGGGTCAGTTCTATACCTATCCTCTTATCCATTGCAGGAGCCTGAAGAGGTTCCATGCTGGAAGTCGCTGCTGGGTTGATGGTAGACTCTAGCTCCCCTCCCCCCTCCACTTGCTTTCTGCTCTCCACCAGTCCATCTTTCTTGTTGATTTCTTTTTCATTTATTTTATTGTTCTATTCTTTTATTAGTTTTATTTATACTTTTTTATTGTTGTAAACTGCCTAGAGTAAGCCCCACAGGCTCCAATACAGGTAGTCCTCAACTTATGAACACGGCTGAGGCCAAAATTTATGTGGTTAAATGAGAAATTTGTCCCATTTTACAACTTTTAAATGACTCACTGCAGTTGTTAAGTTAGTAAAGTGACATGGTTGAATCTGGCTTCCTTCATTGACTTTGTTTGTCCAAAGGTCACAAAAGGAGATCACATGACCTCTGGACACTGCAACCGTCATAATTATGAATCAGTTGCCAAGCATCTGAATTTTGATCATGTGACTATGGGGATGCTGCACTGGTCATAAGTGTAAAAAATGGTCATAATTCACTTTTTCAGTGACATAACTCAAACAGTGACTAAGCGGACTTATAAGTCGAGGACCACCTGTACGTGAAAAAAACTGTCCTAATAAAATGAATATTTTTGTGACTCGTCTTTGGGGGTTTGTTTTTGACAAGCTCTTCCAATAGAAATATGCAACAAGACTTTGGGTGCAGAGTCTTTTGAAAGCTGGAAATGTCAATTGTTTGGCAGGAAAAAGGTAGAAAAGAGGAGGGAAGGAAGAAGCAAGGAGAGACTCTGTTGAATACATTGAAAATACTAAGTTCCCATTTTGGAAAAAATCCTAACCAGGATTTTAGATGTCTTTTAAAAATGCTTCACTTGTGCAATTCCAGCTGCTGAATGATAACTACACCCTCTCCTTGCTTAGCAATTGCAATTTGTTCTAGCATCTTTGTCATTCAGCAAAATGGTTGCAAAGTAAAAAGCTTTGTGCAGGAGAGAGACTGAAGATCACTGGTTGCCACCATCTCCTTTAGATGAAACAAATGTTGGTTCTTACCTGAACTTTGTTTCTCAAGATACTGCAGGAGGGGCCACTGATGGGAATATTATCACATCCTGATTGGTCCAGAGACTGAGTGGTATTTTTCTGCAGCCATGCCACTCCTTCTCTTGGCTCCAGTTAAATGGCGCAGTTATGATTTTGCTGACGTCCTTCAACAGGCAAGTGTCAGGGATGCGGTCTTGCAATTGATGCAACAACAGTAGGGTGGTTCAATTAAAAAATGAGGCCATCGCTGCTGATTTAATGACCCATGCAGACGCCTGGAAAGCCTTGCACAGTATAAGCTCGGCCCTCTTATACTCGGCCTTAAGCTTATTGGAGAGAGTAAGGCAGAAGAGGTTGTCAGGGCCACTACCAGGGCATCTATAGCTGGGACCTGGAGGGCCTTGGAAAACCTCTGATCCATTTTATAAAAATGATGGTTGTTGCTGCCCGGGTTGGGAAAAGCCCCAGGTCGAGGCCATTGCTTTTTAACAACCTCCAAAAATCTCTAATAGCCCTGGGGCATAGGGATGGAGAAATCTCATGCTGAGCAAACCTGTGGAACCTAACAGGGGATGAAGTGTGTGTGTGGGGGGGGGGGAAGAGACAGGGCTATAATTCCTAGTTGGTGGTCTTGACCTGTGGGGAGTTAGGCCTACCGCCCTGCATCTCCCTCTGCCTTTCTGCCCATGCCACCCTCTTCTCTAAGGCCTTCTGCCTCACTGGTCATCTCTAACCACAGCCCTGGAAGGGCGCTGAGCAGCTGAGGCCTTGGTGGCTTTGGCCCTGGTATATGGCCTCTGCCCTCAGGACTCAAGTAACATCTGAGAGCCCTGATTCGGCATTGGTCCTGGCAGCCACCATCTTGTTGGACCCTGCCATGGAGTATTCACCAGGCGAGTATTCACTTGGAGAATGCCCCTTTGCTTCCGATGCTGCTCAGCTGCTCTGACAACCGCCCAGGTGTTGTGACTGTAACAAGGAACAGCAGCTGGCTCCTGGAGCACTTCTAGTCATCCGGAGCCTTGGAAGCCTCACTGGTCGTGCTGCAGAAAGGTAGCACCTCGTGGCATCACCCAAAATGGCCACCGGCCGTTCTTTGCTCCTTGTGGCTTCCCCAAAATGGCCACTCACTGCTCTTCTGGATGGTGCGGTTCACTTTAATCAGTGCCAGCATTTCCTGCTGAATGGGCCATGGCTGTCGTTCTCGAAGCCTGTCATCCCCTGTTGAACGGGGACTTTTTAGGCTCCATGTGCCAGGGGAGCTGGAAAATTGCTGCTGGACCAGTGTTCCGAGGCCCCGCAAGGTGGCAATGTTAAACGGCCCTAAAAGCAGCCCATAGCCAGTTAACAGTATTTGGAATTTGAGATCCCCAATTAAACGAATTAAACACACCAAATTATATTTTTCCAATTCTCAGGATCTAAAGAGCCAAGGAAAAACAGAGTTCTATGGACCAGACTTAGAGGAAAACTGGAGCCAAGAGAAGGAAAGGTGTGGTTGCAGAAAAATACCACTCAGTCTCTGGACCAATCAGGACATGATAATATCCCATCAGTGGCCTCTCCTGCAGTATACCCTGGAGAATTCTCCAATTCTGTACCTAACCCTTTTTTCTTTTTTTGGTTCATCCCTCGCACCCATCCCCCACCCCCATAGTGAGATTGCACAATCCTATTACCCCTTCCTGAGCTGCTTTTCTCTGCAGTGCAACACTTTCCTAAAAAGTGCTAACAACAAAGGAACAAGCTTGGCTTTGACCTTCATTAGTTAATTAGATGCTCTGTTCCCTTTTAGCGACTGTGTGAAACTGACCACACCTTCATCAGTTTCACACTGAAGGTGTGTTTTTTGTGAGGGCATGAAATTTGGCTGGAAATGTACACATTGTGAGAAAATGATTGTTTTGCATTACTGTTTACTACAGCCATATTTGAGAATAGTCACTAATTGAGGAGTGGTTACTATGCACAGGATTACTCACACTCACACTACCAAATATATTTGTGAAACTACTTTGGTTCCAGGAGTGGCTTCATTAGATGTATCACAGTGTTTACTAAATTTAACTGAGAATGAATTTGAACTATTTTTGAATTCTTCATTTGAACATGGGAGATGGAATCAATGCTGATTTTAAAACATAAAATTAAGTATTTTTAAGACATAAAAGTAATTATAGCACAGTCTAAGATGGGAATTTGGGAAAAACATAAGGTAATCAGGTAATTATCTCAGGAAAGAAAACAATATTAAATGCTATAAAATTGTGACAAGTAATAAATATAACATACTCCACAAGGCACATTTTGGCAGATCCAGGTGCAGAATAGTATTTGGCTAAGATATCAAAAGTATAATTCATAAAATGTATCTTTGTAATTTTGGAATTTGAGATTCTTCCCAATATATAAATAATTTCAAATATGATTGATTTGTACAATTAATATTTCCACAACACTTGAAAAATTAAGAGCATTCAATAATAATATTAACATTGATATAACTATAATGATGAGGATAATATCAATATTACATGCAGATAATAATAATAACAATAGAATCTTGGGATATGAAACCTGCGCAGTTCACCAATTCTTTTAAATTCTTTACACGGAACCAACGGGGGATGTTTTTCTTTAAAAAAATATTTCTGCTAGAAATATAATCTCCATTTATGATTTAGCAAAAGCACATTTTGAAATAGAAGCAAACAAGCAAACTAGTAGCTCTTTCATATTTAATGGCATTAGACAGAATCACCAAATGCCTCAAGAACTCCCTGCTTTGGTCAACACTATATATATATATATATATATATGCTAGAGTAATTCAGATCTTTATTAATAATTTCAATATATTAGTTTGAAATTATAGTCACATGCATTCACATTTTGCTTTCCTTTTGCTCCTCTTGCCGATAAGAATCTCAGAAGGGAAAAGTGACTGTGACCTTTATAATCCTTGCTCATCTCAGCACTCTTTTCACCCAGGGTTTCTCTGCAAACAAAGCAGCAATTTGCTCTGGCTCCAAATGATAAATAGTGTTTACTATATTGACAAGTTTAAACAGCCATTGGTTAGATATCATAGATGCTGGTTAGTATTCAGCATGCATGACAGATTATTTACTAGGAAAACTTTTCCACTGGCAATTAAGCTGACTGAAACACAAATATAAACCTATGCTTAGAATTGCAACTTCTGCTCTTTAAGCACTGAATGGTTTTTCCAAGGAGTAGGGGAATAATTGAAGTCATTTCTGTATGCACATTGAAAAATGCAATCCTATGCATGTTGCGAGGGTGTAGGCTCAATTAAGCATTGTGGGACATTATTAAGTCAACATATGTCTCTGCTCCATGATCAAAGATCCTTACACATTTAGCAGAATTATCCTTTTTAAACTATGGCATTTTCTTCTAAATAAATGTACTGTATATTGTAAACATCCCCCAGGAGTGCGTGGAACTACAGTATATTAATATGTCCTGGAAAATGTAAGGAGAAATCTGAAACTGTTTCATATGCCTCCTCTTCCTCCTCCATTAATGGGCAGGAGGAAAGAAAACAAGCTGAAACTGAATTCAGGAAAAGTGGAAGTTTCCTGTTGGTTAATAGGAAACTGGAGAGTCAACCTGTTTTGGATGGAGTTAAAGGTTCATCATCTGGATGATCCAGATGATCATCTCATCAATTCTTAGCTGTTTTTGGATTTTTACAGCAAGGACCACATTTGTACAATTAGAGGAAGTATGTGAGTTACAACTATTTCTGCTCATATTTAGTGATAATTATCCATGCCTAGATTAAATTTTGTGTGGACTGCTGCAATGTACTCTAAATGGAACTATATTTGAAACAAATCTGAAAATTGCATGTGGAGCGACTTGTAGTACCTACTTCAGCTGGTGCCAACTGCAAGTATTATATGATGCCATATTGAAGGATCTGCACGGCCAATTGCCTAATAGGCACAATTTAAATTAGTATTACTGACCTTTAGAACTGTAAATGGCTTAAGACTATCAAAAGCCAACCTGTACTTTATAAACCTGCTTGAGCATGCCAGGTTGCAGTAGACACCTTTCTTAAGATGTCCCGTTTGTTCAAGGCTAACTTTGTAGGGGAGGATTCACTAGGCTTTTATTAATGAATGAATGATTGCACTGGTGTTAATGTATAGGTCTGAATTTTATTTGTTTATTTGTGTTTAGATAAGGTTGTGCAAAACATTCAAAGGAAGCTCTCTGCAAAATGTATGCAAAGCGTCTCACTTCAAAATGGGAAGCACCTGCATCTTCTGGAAGGCTTGGCACAGTTGCTTCTTGGGCCTTCTTCGGTTATGCATACCAATGCGCTTGGCAAATTCACACTTTTCAAATGCTTTGCACAGTCTTGGTCTACATTTTCTTGATCATTAATCAATGGTGTGCTCAAATTAAGTAGACTGGTGGAATAGAAATCAAATACTGTACATAAATAAATTCTGTGCCTTTGGAGAATAGGGTTTAAATGTTCATCATGAATGGGGAGAAAAAATAGTAGGTAAATTAGAATGAAATTTAAATGCCCGTTACTTGATTTTTTAGGAAACTTGGCATGATTTATCTCTTCCTCTTTTTCCTGTCTCCAGCCTCTGCACTGATTGACTGCCTCTAAATATATTGTTTGACTACAATTCTGAGGCAGAAGGTCACTGTTCTGAAGACTAGTTGTGCACATTCAGCCTAATTGAATCCTAAATTTTCCTAAGAGGAATTATTTAAACATCTGTTATACGATCAGTAGCAGAAAAGGCTAATGCAGTGGAGAGCTATTAATCGAGCTATAGTTTCCTGGTTACGGAAAATAATATTTCTGCTTTATTGGTCTAGTTCTGGTCACTGCATTTGAAGGAAGACACAGTAATTTATAATGAGTTCAGAGAAAGGTAAAACAGCCTAATGCTCCATCTTACGGTATCCATTTTATTGGTTCTCCCCTGAAGGTACATTGGGGGTGAAAATGGAGCTGGGATCAGTGGAGGAGTAGCCTCATTTGTGGCAATGTCTTTCATTGGTTTTATATTCAGAGGACAGAAAAAGAATATAAGACAGGCTAGTCCCAATCACCTTTAGATGACAAATGGACCTATTACTAGGAATCATAGTTTAAAATTACACTCAACACTCACCTTTAACCACAGTATAACCCATAGCGTGGTTAAAGGTGGGTGCCTTCAATGTAATTTTAAAGGTGCAAGTTCATATTTCATGATTCAGCAAACAAAATCTGTATCCCTTAAATGACTGTCATTATTTTGCTTTACTCTTATTAAATGAAGATGTTCTATACATCCAACATACTCAAAGGCAGCTGTTACAAGTATTAAAATCGTGATAAAGTATCTTTCCTAGCAGTTTTAGGAACTGCCAAGAGGGGAAAAATGGAATATCAACATATTTTTCTTTTGCTTTAATTTTGACTTGTATTAGGCAATAGAATGTTCTAGTAGTTTTTATATTGAATAAAAGGGAATAATTGTTACTCAAATGACACACAGAAGCAAACTTTTGAGCACAATATTCTTGAACAATAACTATGCATAGAAGAAAAGTCGGTCCATAAGATTCAGGATTCCACACCTGAAAGGCAATTATAGAAATCTTGGGGTGGGGTAGGACACAACATTTGAAAACATAATTGAGTACATGATCCCCAAGTATGTTATTAAAAAATGCTAGCTTAGTTAACAATACTAAATTACAGTAAGGAAAAAAAGGTATTGCTATATCTGCAGTTCTCAGTGAGACACCACATACAATCTGAACCGTTCTCCACCTCCAAGTCTAATAAAGCATTCCAGTCCAAAATTATCTCATAAAAGTCTAAGGGAGTCCTTCTGTGTTAGATATAGAAACAGGGCTTGGAAGCGATGACATTTGAAAACCAATAAAACTCCAATAAAGTGCATTTATGGTTCCTATCACAAGGTTTTTGGCTTGTCTGTTCTTGATGTTCCAAGTTAAAGCTTGTTTCACTTTTTTGATATTACAAAAATAATGAAGACACAGGTTGAATGCTATTCCTTGCAGAAGTCATTTTCTCTTTCTCCTGTTCTCCCTCCCTCGTAAATACAGCTGCAATTTCATTTGTCCTAATGTTACAGTTACTTCTAATTTTAAAATGAGGCCTTGCTGCATAAATCAGAGTTTACTTGTCTCCCAATCCTGAAAAGAGAAGAAAAGACTATCAGGCATGAATCATATTATACACATTGATAGTTTAATGATCACAAATCTTTAGAGCTCATCTGAAATCTGGTCTTTTTTAGAATAGTATTACTGCCACCCAGAGAGTGATCTTAGAGACTGAGGGTTGATTATAAAGGGCTCCTTTAACATACAACTATGAAGATAAAATTATTTACTAACAACATAGTAATATTCCAGGACAGCAAATGTATTAGAATGTAAAGTTACTCAAAAATGATAGTTAAAATTCCAGTTTATTTAGTTTTTTACAAAAGAGGAAATGCTACTGATGCAGTAGGATACTTCAAGAGAGTATAATCACATGACTATCTTCCTATTTTAATCACTGGTCTGCACATCTTTATATTTTAGAAAGCTACTAAGTGAGATTTGATGTTCCTCAACTTCTTTTTGGGTCCATTTGTAGAAGACATTACTTCCACTAACCTATGCACCCCCAGACTGTGATATTAAAGAGGGAGGTAAAATTCAAGAGGAATAAAATCTGCAATGTAAAACAGGGTGAATCATGGAAGATTAGGTAAAAGTTATTCAAATGATAAAAATCTGAGCATTTAAGAAGTAGCTTGCCTGGGTACCTAGTGAGCTCTTCTGAGAATGGCTACCATAGCCAATAAAAATGATCTCTCTTACTACTGCCTGTTTATCTCAGATGGTGATACAACTGAGAAATGGACTGTAATGGAATGACTCAGGTAGTCAAATTCAACAGAGTGGAACTGGCACTGGCAGACAGATCGAAACTCAATTCAATCCCTCAGAAGTGTTACAGTAAATAGCATGAGAAAAAGATAAAACTATTACAAATAACAAGTTTAGTGCAATGGGCCAGAATAGAGATCTTCTATGCAGTTTGGAAGCAACCATCCAGGTAGGAATGGAATTTATAATAATTGCATATTTCAACATTAGTTTATTATGAAAAACACTATAGTTGATGCAATTTCATCTATGGTTGATGGATTGAAAGCTGCTAGAGGGCAATTAGATCTTTGAGCCAAAGTCGTCTTGCCACAACTGGAACTTCTAAAGGAAGAACCTCTTGAGTGGCTCTCCCATACAAATTTCTTTTCTTTTGGACCAGGGTTTTAAGCAGCTCTGTGCAGCTGAGTCTGTGATAATTCAGACCTTCTTAAGACTGCCTTGCACTTTCTTCAGACAGAAAAGGATAAAACTTCAAAAGTTTGACTGCCTGGTACTATATATTTGAAAATGGTGGTGTGCATCATCTTCATTCTGATCAAGCCATCTTCAGGGAATCGGCTTTGGGAGTTCGTGCTCTTAGTCAGGATAGGTCAGCAGCCATGTATCACTCAGCTCCTCCTTTTCTATAAATAATGAAGTGGATTCTAAAATGAATGAAATCAGTTAAGTTTATGGAAGCAGATTCTTCTCTCCTACTGAAAAACTTTATGAATGGAATAGGGATCCTTTTCAACTATGTGGGTCAGGTATGCTCGAGCTGGCTTGTACTGATTTAAGAAAATCTATTGTTAAATTTTCTGGAATTTTGTGAGCTGGTTGAGGGCAGAGCAGAGCTGCTATGACTAGCATTATGCTTCTATCTATCTATCTATCTATCTATCTATCTATCTATCTATCTATCTATCTATCTATCTGTCATCTATCTATCTATCTATCTATCTATCTATCTATCTATCTATCTATCTATCTATCTATCTATCTATCATCTATCTATCATCTATCTATCTGCATAATGGCAGCAATGAAACTGCCAGAGACAGTTGTTATACATTTACAAACAAACCACAGATCTGTGAGAAACTATTGTTAAGAAAATGAATTGCTGGAAATCGGGAGAAGATCAGCAGAAATTTGAATGAGTTCTTTTTCTTTTAACTGTTGCCTTTTTCAAATTGTTCAGAAATTTTCCTTTGATTCTCTGAAGTAAGTTTTGGAGAGCACAAGTAGCTGCTAGAGAGAGGAGGGTATAGAAAAAAAGTCATTTATCTTCCTTAAAATACATTATTTAGAACACAAACTAGTGGTTCTTGATCTATTCTTTAACATTATCATAGTTTTTATTATTTCAATACTGAGTACTTCACTGTAAAAAATCTGTAATAATTGAAGCAACCCAGGGAATCCATAAGATTATGCTATTTTATATTAGCTATTTTTATAACGATATCACAGCAAATAATTTCTGTACACTGAACAGATTTTATAGTAAAATGTTGGAAAAGATCTTTGCAAACTGAAGTTCCTTGCTCAGATATTCCTTGAGGTTTTTAAGAAGAGATTGGACATCCATTTGTCTGGAGTTTTATAGGGGCTCCTGCTTGACCAAGCGGTTGGACTAGAAGACCTTCAAGATCCCTTCCAACTCTGTTATTCTGCAATTCTGTAGTTCAGATTCTTCATGCTATGTAATTGCTGAAACTGACATTTGAATGGCCCTGCAAGTTTCTCTAATTGTGTACTTTTCCTGTAAACATTTTTCTAATTATTTTACTATAAAAAAATTAGATAGGCACCTTTAAGGCCGAATCTATTTTTCTTGAAAACATGCATCTTTTCTTAAGCTAAAAATGGGGTAGCTTAAAAATCAAGAATTGATTTTTTGTAATAATTTGTAATTATTCCATGATCGTTGGGGAATAAACATTAATTCAACTGAAGAAAGAACTTAATAAGAAATTCATTAAACTGAGACATATGACACCTTAAGTCTAAGTGAGTAGAATATTTGCTCTGGACGGAGGAGGGTTTTGTAACCTCTCTATTTACACCCAACAATTATTGCTGATAACCAAAGAGATAGATTAAAACACTACTGTGGGATAATGCTAACACCATCTGTCAAGTCAGGTGCTACTGGCTTGATGAATAATGCTGTCATCAGCACTCAAGAGTCGATGGAAAGCTACGGCTTCAGTAATTAGACTGCTTTTAGATATTCAGTATAATTTGTTCCTGTCACTGCAAACCTCTATTAAAAGTAATCTTTTACTCCTTTATTAATAGTTCTTTTTTTACCATTAGGTCTCTGTCTCTGATATTGAGTATGTTTCCTAACGTGCTACTTTTAATGTGCTACTTTTAATGATCAGAATGAAATGGTCTTTTTTATCATCTAGGAACTAATTCATATTTGGAATGTGACAAATCTGGCAGACTTAATCCAGGATCAGGAATCTTTCTACACTTCACAGGTAATATAAGTTGCAACTAAATATATTGATGCCTATGCAGTTAGGTCCTACTTGTAATTACTTACTTACCTGTAGAGACAGGGACAGTCATAGGAACCAATTTATATTAAAATTCAATTCAGAATATAGATCTAAGAGACTGAAATAGCTTGTATGAACATACTGTTTGAAGGCTATATAAAACTACATTCTATGTGTTGTTAAATTTGGTTAATTTGAATATGTTAACTTTCTATGATTTTTACTTATCATTTTCTCCATCTTTTAGGATATTATCCCAGCCTACTTTTGAGTCACTAGATTTGAGAAGTATCAATGGTTCACAATATGAATATGAATGTTAATTTCTTATTTCTTAAAACAAAATGATTTTGTTTTATGGTCTAAGGCAGGGGTGTCAGGGGGAGTTGTGGCCCTCTGACCTTGGGGGTCCTGGGTGGTCATAGCCAGGGTGGTTGTGGCCAGCTCAATGTCATTCATCCCTTTGGTGGCCGAAGTTCTCTGCCAGCAAAAATGGGCTCCCGAGCTCCGTTTCGGCTGCAATGGCCTTCTGCAACCCTATGTCAGAAAAAATGAAGCTCGAGACAGCCGCATGCAGCCCTCCCTAGCTCCGTTTTCATTGGCAGAGGTACTGCAGGCCAATCCTTCACTGTTTCCACCCCCCGGGCCTTGAGCTTGACATACAGTGTAGCAGAACATCCTGATGGAACACCCAATTTTCTACTTTTCATTGATATTTGAAAAGATAGCTTCTCTGATAGAGCTTCTACCCACAAAAATAATTCCCAATATTTACTTGTCATTCTCCATATTAGCATTCTCAGATTCTATCAAATTGGCTAAATAGAATATTATTGTTTGCTTATTAATTCAATATTCTACAATATATTAATGTCTATAGAGGCATTGTCAGGGATGCAAGATATTAAAATATTCCTTTGCTCTCTGGTTTCAAGAATATTTTAAATTATTTTCACAATATGAAAGCAGCTTTTCATACATTTCAGCCAACTAGTCAACTTCCAACTAATCAGAAGACATGATGCAAACTCCCCCAGTTTTCACAATACATGGGCAGACTCAACCATAGTTTCAGTTGGAAACCTTTAAGCATTCTAGAGTAGACCAAACTAAATCCCCAAATCCCAGGGAATTCCTGGAAGCTTCGCATTCAGACAAATCAGCCATCAACATAGATATAAACCACATTTACACATCATTCAAAAGAGACAATAAAAAAACTTCCTCTGAGGAAGTAAATTCTGAATTTAGTAGACCACATTGGGTCATTCTCTTCTACTAGTTATTGGTTAGACAAATTCCACACTATGTTTTTTTCTCTGTAAAATGATTTCTACACCAACTCATCTGAAGTGACCTTGAATCACTCTGGTAACTGTATGCCTTCAATACTTCAAATCTATCTAATTTCATCTTGATTTCCCACTCACTGTTTTCCTGCTTTTCGATTCCACTACAACATATTTCTTACAAACCTTTTAGCTGATGGGTATCAAACTTAATTGCATCATGTGACATATCACATTTTTCCTTTGTGGAGCTAGGTGGGTGTGGCCTGCGCATGATGCATCCAGCCTGCAGGCCGCCAGTTTGAGACCCCTACTTAGCCCCTTTCAATTTACCCCACCTGTGAAAGACACTTTGTGAAAGACCTTATTTGGTTTTCTTTCAGCTCCTTTCAGGTTCACCACAAGTAAAATCTAAGGTATAACATAATACAATGGCAGAGGAAATTTGCTTTTTTAATTATATCACATTATTTATAAATTATAAAAGGATACGTTGTTTTCGAAAGACTATACCATCTAAAAGCCAAAACAAATATGTTGAGAGAGAAAAGAGGGGGAAAACACTATAAATGATAATATGTAATAATTTCAATGTAATTCTCTAATTTTTATAAATCTTGATAACACTGAATTTTTAAAGCTTATTGTACATATCATTGGTCAACTAACAATTTGAATAAGAATTACCTTTTTTATGTAAGAGGTTCTTTCTAGCTCTAATGAAAGCTATAATATCAGCATCAGTTTGACGATCTCCTGTGAAAGGGATGGTAGAGCTTGGATCTTGTGAAATCCTGAAATAACCAAGTGGATTTTCAGTTGTCTTTGCTGTTCCAGATTGAGTTGGATATTGAATTTCCTTATGCAGAATATATGTTTCACCTATCTGAATTCTGCTTTATTCTGCTTCATTTTATCTGGCTTAAGATAGAACTCATTGACAAGTTCCACTGAAATGAAGGAGGTTACCTCCCCCCCCCCCCCCCGGCTTTGGAACATGGTTATAGATGCCGGGAGCTCCTTAAAAAAAGATGTATGCTCTTCCATATCTTCTTCCTGCTGTCCTCCTATACTCCTAAATACTTTTATGAATGTTGCAATCAGCAGTGCCTGGATGACTACGAGCTCTCTTGTCTTTTGTTGCGATAATCAGTTTTAAAGAAGGAATTTACATTTAACCATTTTCCATGTAATTAGAAGCCCCAGCTGACCGCATATAGTTTTCCCAATTTAGGTCATCTGGCCAATTTATAAACATCTGGATATAGATGTGACAACAACAAGGGTAGCATGCACAGCCCCATTCTCGTGACAAAGGCAGCTTCAGTGAATATTCTAGAATCTAGATTCTCAAAAGGTGTAACTACCTCATACCTCATTTGTGAATTTGAGTTGCTGAGTCTGCTCACACTGCTCTGCACAGTTGACTGTTCATTGGAGCTGGCTCTACTGTTATTTGGAACCCTGGGAAGAGAAAGAACTGAATTCATTTCAGGTGGCTGCAACAAAACCATATTTTACAAATGGCATTTTCTACCCAATAATTCAATAAAAAATGAAAATAATATTTAATTTCATAAAGATTCCAATTCAAAAACTAGATTGGTGTGATACAGTAGGCAATATGATCACAAACTCTTCTTTTAAAGACTTAATAAATAAACACTGAGATGCATTAAATTCTGTAGCATTTTTTGTTTTTGTAATGCTGTAAAGGAAAAATAAGGATGTCTTCTTTATGTATCTGAACAATAGTTATTCTGCTGAAAGCCTACTTATCCATCTTGCTGTTATTAAATTATAATGTAAATTGTGTGAACATTCCATTTTGCAACCATATATCTAGAGAAAACATAATTTGCTTTCATGAGATTCTACACTGTTCTCACTGTAATTTACACTTTAAATCTATACAATAATTGTTAGTCTAACCATAGAGCTTTTATTATGCAAACAATTTCAAACTCTACTCAATTACCATTTTAATTCATGAGGAAGATATATGAAGACAGCGAAAACTTAAATATTTTGACAGCTGAAGACATCAAATTAGTTTTGTCATCTAAGTACATTTCTTAAAGAGACTTCATCAGGACATTTTTTTTTTTTGCGCATGTGCGATGATTAAGATGGCTGCAAGGCTCTGTCCGCTCCAAAACTAGCGACGAAAATGCAGGAAAAACCGCGGGTAATATCTTTAAAATACAACACAAGAGGCTCGTTCGGGGAGCCCAAGACCCAGGGAGCCCAAAAAGATCAGTCAGCGGTAGGGGCTACCTCTTTGGGGATAGCCCCGAACCGCAAGGGCTCCGGCGTCTTTGGCGGTTTCCATGCTGGTCGGGCCGCTCGGCAGCGAAGAGGAGAATTTCGGCTTGGAAATGGCGGCGGCGTTTTCTGGGGGCTCTGTCGCCTGTTCCATCTTCTAACTGTGCTTGCTAGCGGCGGGAGCGCCCCACGATTGTGCGACCACCCCCAGGACCATCTTCGGGCCATTAGGACACTGCAGCCGCGGACTGTGGAGGCTTGGGCGGCTTTAGCGATCTCCGTGCTACCTTATTTACACCAGCTGTTCGGCGGCGAGGAGAGGAATATCAGCTCGGTGGCAGTGGTGTCGTGTTTCGGCGGCCCCATTGCCTCCCCCACCCCTGCCCTCCGTTTGTCTGCTGTGGGATTGCGGAACTGGAAAGACCATCTCTGGATCCTGCAGACCTGGAAGATCCCATTGGCCTCAGAGACTCCGAAGCTTTTCAGGCTGCCTTGGCTATTTAACACTGAGGGAGCAAGCCCCATCTTGGAAACAGCAATGGGGTCTCTAGGCAAGTACAACGCCTGTTTCATCTCTTACCATTGATTTTTAATGGTGTGCCACTGGGAATCTCTTGAAGTGGCCCTATTTCCAGAAGAAAAACTTTGGATTTGTACTGCGGGTGGACAGATGATGATTGCACCGCGGGTTTGTTTTGAACCCCCACAGGACCTTCTGACTAACAAAGTTATAGAAAAAGAGAGGGGCTATAAGACACTCCCCCATATGTTTTGCTTGAACTATAACTGGTCCTCAGCCATTTCAACTCTGAACATTGAGAGCCGACTTTTACCACCTGAACTCGCACTTTAAATTAATCAATTGCGCAATTTTTAATTTCTCCCTTTTCTTTCATCTTTCTCTTCTTTCTTTGTATGGGATATGTATGAGATATGTGTGAGATGAATGAATGGCCCACTTTTATAACCATATTGTTGTAAAATTTTGTGTTTTTTTAACTTTCACGTGGGGACTGCTTGGAAGAGTGTATGAGTACGCATGATTCGGAGGACCTGCCGGGAGATGCGGGGGCCACGGGGGTGGTTGAGGGGACTAGAGACACGGGAGAGGGTCGGGGTATTACGGTCGTAACAGGGAGAGGCAGATACGGCGGGGACTTTAGGGCAGGCCATTACCGGGGAAGGAGGGTTCGCTACATTACAGAGATCCCTCCTTCCGGCCCTAGGAGTCCCACTCCGAGACCAGATGGCGTAAGCAGTCAGGACCCTGGTCTCAGGCTGTTGTCGCTAAATGCCAGGTCTGTTGTACATAAAGCTCCTCTCGTCCGGGACTTAATTTTAGACGAGAGGGCAGACCTGGCATGTATTACTGAAACCTGGCTGGGCCCAGAGGGAGGAGTCCCCCTTGTAGAACTGTGCCCAGAAGGATTTCAGGTGCTACATCAGCCGAGAGCCCAGGGAAGGGGTGGGGGTGTGGCCGCTGTTATCCGAGAGTCGTTAGTTCCTCGTAGGGTCCCTGCTCCGGAGATTGTCGGGTGTGAGTCTTTGCTGTTAAAGTTGGACCTCAAGGGTCAAGTGGGTCTGCTGTTAACGTACCTGCCTCCCAACAGTGTTGCAGCAGCCCTCCCCTCGCTCCTCGAGTCGGTAGCCGAGCTGGCAGTTGAGTTCCCTAGGTTGATGGTCCTGGGGGACTTTAATTTGCCGTCGCTCGGTGAAAACTTGGAGGGGGCGCAGGAGTTCATGGCTTCCATGACAGCCATGGGCTTGACCCAAGTAATTCGAGGCCCAACCCATTCGGCGGGACACATGCTTGACCTTGTATTTCTCTCGGAGCAGTGGATTTGTGATCTTGGTCTGAGGGGGAACGACATCATACCCCTGTCGTGGTCAGACCACTGCCTACTGAGGCTCGACTTTCGGAGACCAAACCCCCACTGTAGGGAGGAGGAACCGACCAGGTGGTTCCGCCCCAGGCGTCTTATGGAACCGTCAAGGTTCCAGACAGAGCTTGGGGTTATTCCTGACACTTTCGCCCACAGTCCGGTGGAGACTCTGGTTGCTGCGTGGCACTCGGCAGCATCGGAGACCCTCGACCGGATTGCGCCACTGCGGCCCCTCCGAGGCGGTGGATCCCGGAGACCTCCTTGGTTCACCGAGGAACTCCGGGAGATGAAGCGCCGGAGGAGATGCCTAGAGCACCGTTGGAGGTCCGATAAGTCCGAAGCGAACCGAGCAATGGTAACCACCTGCACCAAGGAATACACCAGGGCACTTAGGGCTGCAAAAAGATCCCATATAGCCACCTTGGTTGCGTCCGCTGAGTCCCGCCCGGCCGCCCTGTTTAGGATAACCCGCTCCCTACTGAACAAAAGGGAAGCGGGGGAACCCTTGCAGGGCAGAGCCGAAGAGTATGCCCAATTCATAGCGGACAAAATTGCTCGGTTTCGGTCGGACTTGGACTCCATCCCTGCAGCTCCAGCCGAGGCACAGGAGGATCAATTTGAACAACTCTGGGTTGAGTTTCAAGACGTTACCCCCGGGGATGTGGACAAGGCCATGAGGGCTGTAAGTACCTCCACCTGTGTACTGGATCCGTGTCCCTCATGGTTAGTCACTAACTGCAGTGAGGTGACACGAGGCTGGATCCAGGCGGTTGTCACCGCCTCACTTCGGGAGGGGAACTTCCCCGCCGCACTGAAAGCGGCGGTGGTGAGACCCCTCCTGAAGAAGCCATCTTTGGATCCAGCTATCCTTAATAATTATCGTCCAGTCTCCAACCTCCCCTTTCTGGGGAAGGTTGTTGAGAAGGTGGTGGCCTTCCAGCTCCAGCGGTCCTTGGAGGAAGCAAACTATCTAGACCCCTTCCAGTCAGGCTTCAGACCCGGTTACAGCACAGAAACCGCTTTGGTCGCATTGACCGATGATCTCTGGAGGGCCAGAGATGGAGGACATTCCTCCATCCTGGTTCTCCTCGACCTCTCAGCGGCTTTCGATACCATCGACCATGGTATCCTTCTGCGACGACTGCGGGAGGTGGGAGTGGGAGGCGCCGTGTTGCGGTGGTTCTCCTCCTACCTCTCGGACAGGTCGCAGTCGGTGTTAGTGGGGGGCAGAGATCGTCCCCTAGGCCCCTAACTTATGGGGTGCCTCAGGGCTCGGTCTTATCCCCCCTACTATTCAACATCTACATGAAACCGCTGGGTGAGATCATTCGCAGGCACGGGATTAGATACCATTAATATGCGGACGATACTCAACTGTATCTGTCCGCCCCGTGCCAACTCAATGAAGCGGCAGACGTGATGAACCGCGGCCTCGAAGCTGTTATGGACTGGATGAGGGTTAACAAGCTCGTGCTCAACCCAGAAAAGACCGAGTGGCTGTTGTGTTTCCCTCCCAGAGATTCGACCAATATTCCATCACTCAGGCTGGGGGGTCAAATCCTACACCCCTCAGAGAGGGTTCGCAACTTGGGAGTCCTCCTGGACTCACAGCTATCGTTTGACCACCATTTAATGGCTGTGACCAGGGGGGCATTCGCCCAGGTTCGCCTGGTGCGCCAGTTGCGACCCTACCTGAATCGGGAGGCTCTCACAACAGTCACCCGGGCCCTTGTGACCTCTAGGCTGGAATACTGCAACGTGCTCTACATGGGGCTGCCCTTGAAGAGCATCCGGCGACTTCAGCTAGTACAGAATGCGGCCGCGCGAGTGATTGTGGGTGCACCTCGGTTCACCCGCATAACACCTATCCTCCGCGAGCTGCGCTGGCTACCTGTCGATCTCCGGATGCGCTTCAAGGTGCTATTAGTCACCCATAAAGCCCTACATGGCAGTGGATCTGGATACTTGAGAGACCGCCTTCTGCCAATTACAGCCAATTACATCCCTGCGACCAATAAGATCACATAGATTAGGCCTCCTCCGTATACCATCGGCCAGCCAGTGTCGGCTGGCAACTACAAGGAGGAGGGCCTTCTCAGTAGTAGCCCCGACCCTTTGGAACGAGCTCCCCGTAGAGATTCGCACCCTCGCCACCGTCCAGGCCTTCCGCACAGCCTTGAAGAACTGGCTCGCCCGTCAGGCCTGGGGACAAGGATAGTTCCCCTCCCGAATGATGAATGTATGTTGTTTACTATTTTATTATATGTCTTATCTTAATGTCTGTATTCCCCTTCCCCGATTTTATGTGAGCCGCCCTGAGTCCCCTCAGGGAAAAGGGCGGCCTACAAATATTAATAAAATCTCAAATCTCAAAAAATCTCACATTTAGCATTGTTTTAAATAATAATTCAGTCTGAACATTTAATCCCCCTTTTTTTAACACTACAATGAATTCTAATTCAGTTTAGAAGAACTCAGAATAAAGTAGTAGTGGGATTCTTTCATTGAAGTTAGCAGCATTTCATCTGTACAGTCTGTGATCTGCCATAGAAAAAGTCAAAATATGGAAGCAAGACAATGTTCCTTCTTTCCCCATCTTCCAAGCTTCAGAAAGTGTTGGTATCATTTTCTGATGATTCCACTATTGTGATGATGTAGCTGTGTTCACAAAATAGTTGTTGGAGATTTACAGTTGTTCTAGGATTGCAAAGCAGCTTCAGTGACTTTTTGAATTTGTTGCTCCTCTCAAACGCAAATGTTTGCTTTGGCAATGCGTCCCCCAGTAGGGGCCTCAGGGGCTGCTTTAATGAACAACCTGCATGCAGGATTAGCAGTACATTCAGCTATGTCTGCTATTGAAGAAACAGTTGCAGCAGATGGTGACTGCCCAAGACCACAACTTTTTTCTTCATGCATTCCATATTCTGGACATGGTTTCTGAAAAGTATTTTCATAATGTTGATTGACAGAAAAGAATATTTTCATGAAGGTAATTGAATGCAGTAAGATTTGAAAGTTGCTACCACACCATAGTTCATAAGCTACATCAGCAAAGTAGTATTGGAAAGCAAGAGGATATTCTTTATGTTCAGTAACATCTTGCTGTCTTCAGTAAGAAGTTGATAGGCTGATTATTTTTTTCTTTCACATGATAGGGTAGGTTAGGGTAGGGTAAGATAGGATAGGATAGGATAGGAAAGGACAGGATAGAAAACTGTATTTGGCCAAGTGGGGTGCAGAAGCTTTCAGTGTACATACAAAACAACAGAATAATAATAATTGTCATAATAATAATAATACCAATGTGATGGGGGAGTAAAAAAGATAATAATGCCCTTGTGACCTCTAGGCTGGAATACTGCAACGTGCTCTACATGGGGCTGCCCTTGAAGAGCATCCGGCGACTTCAGCTAGTCCAGAATGCGGCCGCGCGAGTGATTGTGGGTGCTCCTCGGTTCGCCCACATAACACCTATCCTCCGCGAGCTGAGCTGGCTACCTGTTGATCTCCGGGTGCGCTTCAAGGTGCTACTTACCACCTATAAAGCCCTTCATGGTAGTGGATCTGGGTACTTGAGAGACCGCCTCCTGCCAATTACCTCCTCACGACCGATTAGATCACACAGATTAGGCCTCCTCCGAGTTCCATCTGCCAGCCAGTGCCGACTGGCAACTACGCGGAGGAGAGCCTTTTCAGTAGTAGCTCCGACCCTTTGGAACGACCTCCCCGTGGAGATTCGTACCCTCACCACCCTCCAGACCTTCCGCACAGCCCTTAAGATCTGGCTATCCCGCCAGGCCTGGGGTTAAAGATTAGGATCCGTCCCCACCCGAATGATGAATGAATGTTGCTTCTATTTTTTAATTATGTATTGTCTGTATATGTCATTACGTGTATCCCCTCCCTATAGGTTGTAAGCCGCCCTGAGTCCCCTCAGGGAAAAGGGCGGCCTATAAATAAAAGCAATCTAATCTAATCAATCTAATAAGGATAAATGATAATATTACAGCTGTGTCTAATTGTTTTGACATGCAATACCCCATAGTGGCCTCCTGAGGGGAGGAGTTGAAACCGTTTATGTCCAGGATGCGAGGGTTCTGTAGATATCTTCTCAATCTTCCTTCTGACCAGGACAATATAGAGGTCTTCTATGGAAGGCAAACTGATTGCAATCACTCTTTCTACACTTTTAACTGTAGTCTGTACCTATCCTGTTTGGTTGCTGTACAAAACCAGGCAGTTATAGAACTACAAATAACAGATTTAATAATTTCTGTGTAGAACTGTTATCAACATCTGCTGGGACAGTCTGAACTTTCTGAGTTGAGGCAGGAAGAACATTCTTTATTGTGCCTTTTTAATGATGGTTCTAATATCAACTAGCCATTTCAAGTCCTGAGAGATTACAGTATAGACTCCCAAAACTTGAAGGACTCTACTACTGATATTGTGCTGTTAATTATAGTAAGAGGTGGTATAATATGGCTCCTCCTAAAATCCACTCTCATCTCTACAGTTTTAAGCATATTTAACTCCAGATTGTTTTACTCTGAATATATCTAAGAAAGGTTTTTTTCTGTTTCTTTTACCAGTAGCAGCCCATCCTGAATTTCAGCTTTTTCAACATTATTTATATAAAACCAGATGATTCTTGCATATTCTTCTTTTATGATTTGGATTATTTTCCATTTCTGATATATCACAGAATCCTACATATACACAAATTGATTAAAATATGGTTTTTATGTCCAAGATATGCATTTGACTACATTAAAATTTAGTTGCTATAAAATGAAGATTTCCAGCCCCCAGTGTCCTGTTATTTACATTTCCTTAGTTAAGTTATTCCTAGTATTTAGTATGAAGTCAAGAACAGCTGATAGTTTATGCATTGCTCCATTCTCTGAAGGAGAAACTTGTTAGCAAAATATGCCGGGCATTTCCTGGAAGTATTGTGGTTGCAAGGTAATTTAATTCTCCTATTACATTTACCTCATACGCATTTGAAAGCTACTTTATGCAATTCGAGTGTAAAAAGCAATCATCATGGCTGAGTGGCAATAGTAGATACCAATAACAGTACTTTTATTAATTCCTCAACCTATTTTAACTGCAATACTCTCTAAAGTATTGCCACAATAAATCATTTCAATTTCTAAGCAGCATACAAAAACCTCCTCACTGTTCACTATTGCTTCTGTACCTTTTAACAGATCTCACATATTTTTCTCCATGCCTGAAATCCAAATTCCTGTTTATATATGTCTCAGAAACAAAAGTGACAAAGCACTGTGGATGACTTTGGGGTTTAGCATTCGATATGTCCTTATTTTAAACATCAATTCAAAATGTAAATGTCTATTTTACAATTTAACCACTAGATGGCAAACTTGAGGCATTCTTATTTTTCTGTTCTGAAATTAAATTCATTCCTTTGATTTCCAAATAGTTAGTTTGACCAAAATAAATAAATAAATAAAGATGGAATGGAAAATACCATCTCTCAATCGTGTCAGAAGACCCAAGAAAGCATTTCTCCCTAACTGGAGAACAGGGTCAAAGACGTTTGACTCCACTAAAGCAAAGATTTCCTGCCTACAAAGCTGACAAAGCAGGAACAAGCTTTTAGCCAAGTGCTTCCCAAATCTGGGTACATTATCCAAAATTTGGTAAAAGTGCTTTTTTCTTTGGGTAATGACACACAAAACCATTACCCAGTCACAACAGGGACATTGAAACTGACCTAAAGTGTTTTACTTACATTGGGTAAAAAAGACTTTCTGATAGTTTGAAGTAATGAAAGAAAAAGTTTGGGAAGCATTGATTTAACCCCGCAATGCCTATAGGAGTCTCTTTTTAAAATGTATATAGTGCAAACCAGTGGTGGGTTCCAGATCCCTGGTATGGTTGGAACGGGCCCGGCGTCGCCCACATGGACGCATGTGTCACGCGCATGCATCGTACCCGCCTGCGATGCCTCTGCAAGCTTCCGCGATGCTCCAGCTGCTTGGTGGAGTGTCGCGCAGGCACTGTACATGCCATGCACGTGGGCAGAAGCGCCAAAGGCTTAAAGGACAGATAAGGAGCTCGGGTGGCGGCTGGGCCCTCCGGAGCACCATACCGGAACGGTACCCGGTGCTTCCAGCAGGCTCCGGTACGCCTGTATTGGAGCGGAGCACCTGCAACCCATCACTGGTACAAACTCTATCATTAGTTTGTTAAGTGTATCATAAAAGTTGAATGGAAGAACCAGGAATGCATATGGTAGAGATGCACTGAGAACTTGAAACTCATCCTCACTTCTTGCTGCATGTCTGCTTTGTTTACTGCATGAGAACATCCCAGGTCAGTGGGATGAAAAACAAAAGTATGTTTCCTACAGATATTAAGTGACTTGCTTGAAAGATGTAAGATGCAATACAGTCCTTACTTAACAACCACAAATGGAACCAACAACTCTGTTGTTAAGGGATATGGCCATTGAGCGACACAACACATGTCTATGATGTACTTACAACCTTACTTCCTCTTCAATTGTTAAATATCATATGACTGTGACTTGCAATTTTACCTTTGAGACTGGAGAACGGAAGAATTATTGTGTGCAGAGGGAGTTATATCTTGTTAAAAGAGAGGACAAAAATAGCCAATGAGAGTGGATTTGAATTTCAAATATTGGGGTTAACCAGGGTTTGGAGTACTTCTTTTTCCCCATTTCCTTTCATACTCACACTAGTCTGAATGAACAATGGAGAATGGAATATTAGGATACTGAAATCTTGTTAATATTCTCCTGGTACAAGGGCTTATTGGACAATCAAGATGTGGAGATTTCCTAAAATGATGGCTTTTGACCTGGTTAGAGTTAATTGTGTGCTGGAAGTAAGGTAACTACATTCAAATTGGATATCTTTGTTAAGCATGGAAGAAGACACTGAAACGGTTTTCTATGTAAATGAAGAAAGAATTTAATTTCTCAAAGTTTTTTTTTTTTAAAACTTCATTAAGGACATTTCATTTTTACCTGATAAAAATTAGATTTGTCTTTTCTGGCAAGTAATTTATTTCAATTGCTTAGTCACAAAATGTAATTAGTTTTGTTTGCTATTTCTCAAACTGTAGAGGTACCCAGAGGTAGAAGGAAGCAGAGAGGAAGACAATTGGAAAGAAGAGAAGACAACCTGAAGCTATAATATATTTAAAAATTAGAACAGCCATATATCACAGCATACAGAGGATAGCCTTCTCTTTGAAATCCTGTCAAAGAACCTTCTTGATTTAAAAGCCTAATTTATTTTGTAAGACAAGCCTATCTGATTCTAATTTAAAGATAATAAAAGATAAGAAATGGATGACTGTGAAATATTACACCGAGAGACTCAGGTTACTTGGCACAGAAATTTTTATCCATAATGACAAGATAAATTACATAGTTTTCTGTAAACTACAGCATTCTATTTTAAGGAATTATCAAACTATGATATTTTATTTTTAGAATGCAACATACATTCAAATTTCCAATCATGTATCATAGAAAGCTAGGTTTGTCACTTTCCCCTTTTAGGTAAACCTCAACAATGAATATATTGTGACAAAGTAATATAAGAACAGGTTGTAAAAATGAAAAAGTGTGACCAATAATCTGATGTTTGTATAGTATTATATATCTCGAATCTAATGACCTACAACTATAGATAATATATAAAGCAGTATCAAGGGTGGTCTTGGCTGAAGGGTTGCTTAAATCGGCCTTTTTTCCTACTGACTTAAATCACTGATTTAAATTGCCCTGGCTTAATCAATTCACCTTGAAAGAAAGGAATACTCCATGAAGATATAATGGCAATTGGGAGAAAATGTAGTGGTTTAATATCAGCATTTGTGTTTCTTATTATTGCTATCCTTGAAATGGTCATTGGAGAACCACTGCTCAAATTAACATTGAGGCTTCAACATCTGATTTGTTGCTAATTGGACTTTTGTTCATGTATGTCTGTTGAAGGAATTAGTTCAGTGACAAATTTAATGACATTAAAAACTTTGAGCTGTGGGGAGAAAGCCAAGAAAACCACTTGTTGCTCCTTACCATTTTACTCATTCATCATGTCTAGCCTGGTGGTTCTTCAGAGTGAGAAACTGTGAAGTGAGCGTGTGTGTGTGTGTGTGTGTGTGTGTGTCTATGCAGATAGACTCTATAATCCAGGTATTGTATTAGGGCCATCTTGGTGCATCTTCCAAAAGGAGCTGTCTGTGGTGGCACAGTGCTTAGAATGCAGTATTGCAGGCTAATTCAGCTCACTGCCAGGAGTTTGCTCCTGATGGGCTTAAAGTTGACTCAGACTTCTATCCCTCTAAGATTGGTAAAATGAGACCCAGACTGTTGGGGGCAATATGCTGACTCTGTAAACTGTATAGGGAGTGCTGTAAAGCACTATGAAGAGGTATACAGGTAGTCCTCAGTTTTCAGCCACAATTGAGCCCAGAATTTATGTTGCTAAGTGAGAAATTTGTTAAGTGAGTTTTGCCCCATTTTACAACTTTTCTTGCCACATTTGTTAAATGAATCACTGTAGCTGTTAGTAACCCAGATGTTAAGTGAATCTGGATTCCCCATTGACTTTGCTTGTCAGAAAATCACAAAAGGTGATCACAGGACCTTGGGACACAGCAGCGGTCATAAATAGGAACCAGTTGCCAAGCAACTGAATTTTGATCATGTGACCATGAGATGCTGCAAAGGTGGTAGCTATGAAAATCAGTCATGTTACTTTTTCAGTGCCATTGTAACTTTGAACAGTCACTAAATGAACTGTTGTAAGTCGAGAATTCTTGGTATAAGTCTAAGTGCTATTGCTATTGCTACCTGAGGAAAACTGGTAGCATAGCTGGCCAGTGTGTGTGCTAGTCATGGTACTTCATTTTCAGAGTTGATCATAAAAATAGAACAGGTGCAGCTCTGCTTTATTGCCCTGATGCTCTGGTCTGAGAATTCAAAGCATTAAGCTCCAAGTTCCTAACAAGGAACACATTGACTGCTTTTTATTGGAGAGACTGATATAATCCCTCTGATGGTGAGTCAGATGCATCATGGATAAGATCGGCCCAATATATTACCTTTTCTCGACCATCATATAAAGGGCAAATTTTTGGGTTTGAATATCAGTGGGCTTCACTGGGGGATCTGAAAGAAGCCCTGAAAACAATGCATCATCAGACATAAAAATACATTCATACCAGAGGTGGGTTCCTACCAATTCATCCCGGTTTGGCCGAACCAGTAGTGGTATGGCAGCCTGGGTTGCTGGAACCGGCAGTGACCCAGGCCTGCCATGCCCCCAAACTAGTTCTCCGGTTGGCACTGTCGGCGCCACCATCTTATATTTAAGTTCTGCACATGCACAGAACAATTTTAATTGAACAGTGCATGTGTGCGCAAAGTGCGCACATGAGCGAAACAGCAGTAAAGCCATCCAGAACCCACTCCTGATTCATGCTGACAGATTGGCCCTAAAACATCAAATTTACTTTTCAATTACATACCTAGATATTTCTACTGGATTTTACTCATACGAATGTAGACTTAGCTTTCAACAGTTAGGAAGATTTTTAAAATATAAGGGAAAGATAATTTTAAAAATCTATAGTGACTATAATCCTTGAGTACCATTATTATTGTCAGATGCCAACACCTGTGTACACATCAAATTAAATACTACAAATACTACAGTATGTACATTTCAGAATATTTAAAAGTGTCACCATTTGCTTATATATCATAGTTTGTAATAGGCATTGAAGCATCTTCTATATCTCAGAATGATGAAAAGAGATTAAGTACAAGTGTTTACAGACTAAATTATCATAAAAAGTTACGTTATCGTTGTTTCAGTGGTAGAGGTATATTCATATGGCTTTTACATCAGGCCTACTTTTATATTTTCTTCTAATATCTAAATTCCTTCAACTAAATATTGAATGACAGTAACTGTTACATACCATATGCTTCGTGTAAATTTTTACTATTACAATTTATTTGACAGATAGAAAATTATGGTTAAATCCTGTTCATTGAGTAAGTTTGCTTCTGGATGGATTTAGCAACAAAGAGCTTTTTGTGTTTTAGTCCAAGGATTTGAAGAAAAATAAAAAGCCCAAAGATCTCATCATATGTAACTATGAGAATGAATAAATAAGTTCACTGTGTCACTGAGATTCAACGGACTCTTTAGGAAGTGGGTGTTTTGTTATTTTATATCCTTAAATGTAGGAAACCAGAAACCTTGCTATGAATTGTTAATGCCTCAAACAGGCTTCAAGAGGTTTAGAATAAATTTTCAGCACAGTGGGATATAAGTTGCTGTTCTCTATCACAATGTCAAGAGCTCCATTACAAATTCTTTGCTTGTCTCATTGAGAACATAACTGCAAAAATGGGCACGAGGCATAACACAGAATAATACAAAAATGCTTGAAATATCTGAAAGCGTTCATAGAAAACTTAAAAAGGTCATTACAAGTGTAACAACATGGATATCATATGTCTGCAAATAAAAACAGAATTCCAAGTCTGCCTCTCTCAAAATCTCCCATTTGATTCATGGTCCTGGATTCTTATCTTCAACATGCATCATAAGCATAACCTCTAAGGGACATAGCAGCCAAAAATGAGGACTAAAATCAACAACAAAAATACCTAGCCATGAATGCATTTGCCAAAGTAAGTGTTGCTTGCTCCATATATTTAAACTATAGTCATAAAAATATGTATGTCAATTAGTACCTAATCTCTAGACATTCCATACAATTATAATATCAAAAAAGTCACTTGAACTGGTTCAAGACTGGGATGAAGTCCATAAAATATATTGATCTACATACTTTAACAGCAGTAATCACTACTGTATCACTTAGTGATTACTTAATCACTAAAAATAGTTTTTGATTTTTCTTGTTTACATAGATGCTCCCAGTATATGGTGAACTCCTTCATTAAGGATTTACTGTAAATATGTAGAAGGGGACACTTTTTGCTTTATATGCACATGCACTTCTTAGAAGGCTATATTATACTTCCTGAAAATTATTTTGGAAGAATTTACTTTTAAGATTGTGCTAACTAGAAACATTTAATGCAAAATAAAATTATACTTTTTTTTTTACTATGACCAAATATAAAAGTAAATGTAGCACAAAAGATCTTGATTATTATTATTATCTTTAAAAAAATGAAGGAGTGGAAAGATGATGTAACAGTCACTGAAAAATTGACATTAGGAAACTTACAGACCAGCTTATGTTGACATTATTTATTAAGGCTTACAAAATTAATTGATAATATGTTTCAATTGTACCAGAGGTGGGTTGCTCCTGGTTTGGGCCGGTTTGGCCGAACCAGTAGTAGTGGTGGTGGGAGGCTCTGCCCTCCTGCTTCTGTGCATGTACAAAAGCATTGCGCATGCACGAGCACAAGCAAACTGGTAGTAAATTGATTAGGAACCCACCACTGAATTGTGCAATTCAGAGCTCTAGGAGTTTTACAAATTATGTTTATAATCCTCAGATAACAGCATGTAACGTCAAAACCACAGAATACCAGAATGTATTTATTAATATGCTGAGCACTGTGCATCACAAAAACTGAGAAAGCTGATACAAAAGTAAAGAGAAAGAATGGTAGCACTGCTGCAGAAAATGTGGTCAGAAATAACATTCAGCAATGGCTAACAGCCACTAACCACTGAGTGTTGATTGGATAGTGCTAACTACTATATTTCAGTTTCCAAAAAACAATAGTTCCTCCCTTCCTCTCACCATCGCTTACACTAAAGCCACTTTACATATATGAAATGGGCAACTTAAATACTTGTGGGTATTTTATAGACTACTCAAAAACTTCAGTTCGTTCAAAATGCAACAGCCCAGGCATTATTTTATATCTGAGCTGCAGGTCCTACATTGGCTTACCATAAGCTCTATGTGCAATGTAGAGAACTGGTTTTAGGGTAGAAGTCCTGTATGATATAGCACACTTAAAGTATCTTCAAGACAGCCTTCTATATGGAAAAATGGTTGACCTAATAAGATTTGGGGAAAATTGCTTCTATTTCCCTATTACCATGAAGTCGAGAAAACTGAAGCTAGATGGAAGTCTTTATGATGATTCCTATATTATGAAACAACCCTTCCCAAAAAACTACATTAGCCCTAACAGTTTTTGACTTATGGAAGCAAGTGAAGCAGAGGTCTTCTAGAGAGCTTCTTTTTAATTAGCTGAAAGAATGTTATAGGAATGTTTCCATTGTTTCAAATAGGTTGGTTTTAAATTTTCTTTAAAATCTGTCATAATTAATCTGTGGACAGTTTATTAAATTCATAATATTTTCGTATATGGATTAGGTTCATATGATTGTGGCAGATTAGAAATCTAATAAATACATTAAATGAAATCCTTATTTATCAGTTCATAAAATATGGGCCAGACCTTACTGCTGTTAGGTATATTTACAGCTGAATCTTCAATAAACTGAACAACATACCACACAAGCCTTGAGTGGCCTCTTGTCATAAATCCCATGCTCATTTTAAAATTATTTGGACAAAAATCTTAAAGGAAATATTTACCAGATTGCAACTATAGATAACAAATTGTTACGAAATAGAAGGGAGAATATAATTTTGAAATTATGATGACAAGTTGAAACACTATCCTGAAACCAATGACATGAAATTCAAAGGTAAATATAATTTACTTCAATAATATACAAAAAAACAATCTAAGAAGGACTAGAAGGAAGACAAGTTTGATAGCAGGCAACATACAGATATAAGATAATTGAGTATGAACTTTTAATGCATATAGCTGATAAAAAAATGAAGTGAATCATTATTCTGGACTAATAGAAAAATAATATCCAGATTGTAAGAGGTAATAATTTCAATCTATTCTATGTCAGGCCACATATAAAGTACTGGAACAGGAGATATTTCAGAAGAGGAAACATCAGGTTGCATCTTATACTGCAGACATCTTCAAGCTCTATGATTCTACTCTTATTGAATTCACAACATGGATTCATTGTATGGAACACTTATATACTTGAGTCACAAAATGGCCATATAAAATTGATATATCATTTTACCTATTCTGTTCACTCAGAAAAGCAGAAATATCAGAAGACATACATACAGAAAGATAACCATCTTACCTGAGAGTACCTGGATATAGCTGATTTTCAAAAAACAAGGGAAGAGTCTTTAGAACACTGGTTGAATTCTGCAAAAGTGGAGTTTCTTCTTGGCTCTAAGGAAACCATAGGATAAGGAATGAACCACAGGCTAGCTCTCATATCATTAATGTTGAAATCTAAATATCGACATCCTTACTTTGAATTCTAACTTTCCACACAATTTTATGCATATTATGTCTCTCATTATATTACTATATCTTGATGCACTGAAATGGCAAATTCAAGCTTCAAACTTTCTCATAGTTTGATTGATTAGATGATTAGTCACTTAGAGGCCTAGAATTTTACACAGTTTAAGATCTGGGAAGTTAGAATGCTTTATTAGAAGAAGTGGAATGATTACTGCCTTTGTGTCAAGTTAAGGAAACAGAGTCTGCATTCAATGCTTTATCAAACTCAGATATCCCAATCTTGTTTTCAGCTGACAAATGTGAAAGTTATTCTGAAAGTGAAAATAAAGACATCTACCTGCAAGCTTTTTGTTTCCTCAGACCACCAAGCTTCAAAATCTTTTTGCAACTTCACTTTTGCTTTTTCCATGAGGAGCTGCAAGTGTTCAATCTCTATCTTCAGCCCTTTCAAGTGAGTAAACATTGTTTTATAACTGCAAAACGGAAAAGAAAATGTTATTACGGAAGATGCAACAAATCTGTTGCAACTAAAAAGCTGTAATGTAGAACTGAACTGGATATCTCTCACCATTTGCTACCTGGTCACACACTGCAAGTTAGGAAATTGATTTATTCCTTGTTGGGTATTTCTCTCTTGTTTATTCTTTATTTGTAAAAATATATATATAAAGTCTGCTAAACTTATCATGTAGGATATGAATAGAAAACTCTTTTCCCAAATATTAGCAACTTACTTGTCTGTGAAAGAAATGCCCATCAAAGTGGCCAAATTCTCACTGAATAAATGAATAAATGTTTATGAATTAGAGCCTTTTGATAAGCAGGAACTCTCCAAGTCTATTCTCAGAAATTGTCCCTAAATCTGGAGAAGGGCTCTGAGAACTTAAGCTTATTCCATTCTATAGAACAGGTTGCCTGACTGTGATCTCCTCTATAGTTCTTTGATTTCTGTCTCACCCTACTGCTTTTGATTTTCTCATCTGCTCTGACCTTGAACTACATTTGGTCTTTGCCTTTAGAACAATGTTCAGCTGTTCTCTTGCCAGTTTCCCACTATTTCTGTGTACCAGTTTAGCAAAAGACCCAAAGCAACCAATTGGCACCAAGGTTTGGGGAAGCTCTTCTTGAAAAGGGACTTTAGCTAATTATGGGACAAGAGAACATTTAATATCTTTTTTCAATAGATTGACAATCTAGCTAAATATATGTTTTCCCATTGCTGAAATATGGTCCATGTATAGACAGGTATTAAGCTAACTTAATAGCATACAGTATATGAAATGTACATGTTACCAACTTACTGTATACAAGAAACATTCATACAATTAAGTTTTTAACATATATAATAATCAAGCTAAGAGAACCTTATTTTTTTCTGTTCAATTTGTGATCGAAGTCCCTCTTCTACTGGATCAGGTTGATTCATTTCTCGAGGACTGATTAGAGCTGCAAATTATAATCAATGTTAGAAATTAGATAAATAAAGCCAAAGGACACAATTTAAGTTGTGGAATTCTCTCTCTCCCCCTTCCCCCCCTTAAAAAGAAATGGTATAAAAAGCACAGAGTGATGTATATAATACTGTTTTCCGGTTTTCTTCCCACAACCAGCCTATGAAGTAGGCTGAGATAAAGTGTGGCCCCAGGTCATTCACTGAGCTTCCATGGCTGAGGTTGGACTCCCCTTTGTTCAATAGAAAATACATTACATAGTATTAATTCTATATGAATTATTTGTTCCAATTTGTCTCTTAAAATTCTCCTCCTACTTGTCTCCAACAAAATTATTTTGCTTTTAATATTACTATCTTGCATTTCTCCCAGTGATGCTGCTAAGAAAATACCAGGGATTTCCTTTACTATGTGCTTTATTTCCTTTACAGTATTCTTCCATCCTTTCTGTTCTTGGGAAAGACATTATACAAAGTTGATGAAGTGAAGATATCAAATTAATAATTCATGAATGTATATAAATATTTTCTTAGTAAACAAAAGAAATAAGGTCATCTTTTAATAACTATTTTATTTATTTATTAAATGTATATGCCCTTTAACGCCTTTTGAACTGCAAATGGTATGGAAGCCAAATACATTCCATGTTTAGATGGGTAAATTGTAAAAAGATGGATAACTTCAGAAGAAAGATCAGTAATGCCCTCAAAATGCACTGTAGAATTTATTATGAATAACGTGTTCCCCCAAAAATATGACACGTCCCAAAAATAAGGCCAAGTCTGATTTTTGGGGTGGGCCTAAATATGTAGCCTCTCCCCAAAATAAGCCCTAGTGAAGGGGTGGGTGTGCCCAGCACAGGAGACAGCCCTTCCCTTCCCGGGTCATCTAATGACAGCTGGGCCCCTTAATTGTGACCCATGGATCAGCTGAGCTGATTGGAAGCTGCCTTTCATTCTGTCTCCAGTGTTCTTGGCGCTCACCTACCTCCCATCCATCTATCCATCCCCCTCGCCTACAAACTCCCATCCTGCTCGCAAGAGCACAACCACAATGTGTCATGTAGTGCCCACCCAGCAGACAACCTCCCCCTCTCCAGCCGGGCAAAGCACCACTCACTGACCGAGCAGTAACCCAAAGGCACAAAGCCACACAAGCACTAGTCCCCCCTGCTTGCGCACTTCCCAGTCCTCACCAGGTTGATGTGGGTGAAGCTAGTGAGCATCAGGTCCTTGAGCTCACAGCCAATGCCGCTGGTGCCCGCCGCTGGCACGCACCACCAACACCTGCATGGAAGCCACACCCTGGGCCATCTCCTCCTGCAGGGCCAGGGCTGCCGCCATCCCAGTACTAAGGATGTCTTTCTCTATGGCTTCCAAACCCTGGCTGGAAGCTGCTGGAAACAGAGAGAGTCTTTGGCAGTGGCTGCTCTGGTAATCTGCTTCCCGCTCTATGGTTCTGCCCCAGCTCCCAGAAGACTTGGCAGCAGGCGGCTGGCCCAACCAACTTTTTCTCTGTTTCCAGCGGCTTCCACTGGGATTTGGAAGCCGCAGAGGAAGCCATAATCAGTGCTGGGATGGAGGTGGCGGCAGCCCTGGCCCTGCAGGGGGAGCTGGCCCAGGCTGTGGCTTCCGTGTGGATGCTGGTGGTGTGTGCCCACAGCATTGGCTCCGAGCTCCTGAAGGACCTGGTGCTCACCAGCTTCACCCACATCAATGTGGTGAGGACTGGAAGGTGGGCGAGCAGGGGGGACAGGCGCTTGTATGGCTTGGGGCCTTCGGGATACTGCTTGGTTGGTAAGTGGTGCTCTGCCCAGCTACCGAGAGGGGTTGTCCACTTGGTGGGCACTACATGGCAAGAGGTGCCAGGCAACTGCTCTCTTCCGAGCGGTATTCGCTGGCAATCTATTGTTACTAATATAATTTACTTTTCAGTGCCTCTCTGCAATGAATAAAGTACTACATTTATCTCCTGCTTATAATTTCCTATTTAATGAAATATGCAGTGACCTAGGTATTAACATGCTAAGCTTAAACCATGACCAGCTAACCATAATGGTTGGCATGAAATATATGGTAGGCCAAAACTAAACAACTATACGATGATTTAGTACATCAACCTAATTCATTCTATTTCTTTTGCAACTGCCAATGTTGGTCATCCTGAAATCTAATGCTTTTTATCTGTAAGTAGAATTGAACATGCCAGTCAACTGTTAAAATGGACAAGCATAGGTAAGATAAGGTAACTTCATGTGAATCAAGATCACATGAAGTGTTAATACCACTTCATAATGCTTTGCTAAGGCCACACTTAGAATACTGCATTCAGTTTTGGTCACCATGATGTAAAAAAGATGTGGAGCCTCTAGAAAGAGTGCAGAGAAGAGCAACAAAGATGATTAGGGGACTGGAGGCTAAAACATATGAAGAATGGTTGCAGGAACTGGGTACATCTAGTTTAATGAAAAGAAGGACTAGGGGAGACATAATAGCAGTGTTCCAATATCTCAGGGGTTGCTAAGAAGAGGGAGTCAAACTATTCTCCAAGGCACCTGAGGGTAGAACAAGAAGCAATGGGTGGAAAATAATCAAGGATAGAAGCAACTTAGAACTGAGGAGAAATTTCCTGACAGTTAAAACAATCAATCAGTGGAACAGCTTGCCCCAGAGTTGTGAAAGCCCCAACACTGGAAGTCTTTAAGAAGATGTTGGATAGCCATCTGTCTGAAATGTATAGGGTTTCCTGCCTAGGCAGGGGGTTGGACAAGAAGACCTCCAAGGTCCCTTCCAACTCTGCTATTGTATTATTGTATTAAAAATAAGTGCCTTTTTTCAAACTGTAACAGTAAAATGTATATGGAGGTTGGATTCATGATGAGAGGGAGGAGGCTGGCATCCATTTCTGACTTCAGAAAGGGGTTCCTGTCCCATACTGGCAATGGGTCAACCAGACAGTATGGCTCAGTTTATAGTCGTCAGGTCTGAAACAAGAAAGGCACTGACTGTTCTCCTCACTTTCAAACAGCAGGATTCCAGAGAATGGGGGGTGGGGGGGAAATCTTCTCCAGGGAAAAGACAAATCGTATTTTTTTAAAAAAAAAAAGTCAGAGCAAATTACTTGTTCCTGATACAAGTGATGTAACAGAGATTAATCTTATGTGTAAAACTTAATTTTATAATTAAAAACAGTTCAAATTTAAAACAATACACAAATCTAATCAGCTCACACCCACACAAAGGTGACAGATAAAAGAGGCTATTCTGACCCACAGGAAATGAATCCGTTCTAGGTAGAGTTCTTATAAAGCATTTCAGCTACTTAAAAATATTTTAAAAAGCATTTACATTTGTCAGATGGTTTCTTATGGAGGATGCATGATTTGAAGAAGATTAAAACTTGACAAATTCCAATAAATCATCTTTGGACAACATCTCTTCCATCTGTTTTTGCCGTAAGCAAAACCATATGTCATTTTGTTATCAATGTGATAGCCATGAGGATGTAGTTAAACTGGGACTATGAAGACCTACATTCAAGTCATGCTTAAGACAGGGCAACTAGCTGGTTGCTGGTGTTTCTGAGCTATCTCACTGCAAGCTACTCATGTTTATGGAGAAGGAATAGGAAGGTATGCTACGTATACTGTGTGAGCTCCTGGAAGAAAAGCACCATTTTTTTTTTTTAAAAAAAAGCTATATATCTTTAAAAGTTTAAAATCCAAAAGTTTAAGAGACAAAGATATCTCAGTCTGGAATATTAAACAAAATTTAGAATCAGATGTCCAGTCAGCATCTGCTAACGGACATTTGTAGGTGTCAACAATAATACAACAAATGCAGTTTAAGACAGCCTTTTCTGTTTGGTATCTGCCTTCAGACTCACCCCAATCCTCTGGCTTTATGCAAGGCCTTAAAGACCTGCTTTTGCCAACAGGCACTGAGGCACTGGTAGTGTGGGTGAGCCCATTTCTTGGCTGTATTAACTGGGATGATTTTTAATGTTGCAGATCGGTGGCTCCTGATGCTGTTCATGTTATTTATAATTTACGTCTTATTTTTAATTGTTAGTTTCCTAGAGTCACTTACAATATTTGAGGAATAAATCAATATAGATGAAATACATAAATATGCCAGTTGTTCATCAAATATTAACAATTAATAGTCTGATCTGGGACAAGCATATGAACATCTCAAGATAATTTTTCAGGCCTACATTTATTTTAAATGGTATTTTTTTACTACACTATTACAACTAAAAATGAAAAAAGGAAGCAAACTTAACTGCATTAGAAATTCTTCTGGAAGACATTTGAACAAACTACAGATATTGTAACATTGTGAAATTTTTGCAAAAGGCACTTGGAATCAATAATATAAGTAAAAATGAGGAACCCTTTGCTTCTAGACTCAAAATAACACTGCTAACAAGACAGTGCAAAACTGAAAACATACTTGTTGGCAAACAAGTTTCTTTTTATGCTTCTTACTTTATTTTTGTGTAATAGAGCTGTTTTGTTCCTATTGTTATGCTTTACATACCATAAAGTTTGATTTCATGCTAACAACATATTGTTTTTCTGAATTGCCCCACACTAGTTTTCAAGCATTTTCCAAAAGTCCTTGAAATGACTTTTGTTTGTCTTCCATATGAATATTTTTTGTTCAAAGGAATTATTCTTTGTTCCTTCTTCTTTCAAGATGATTAAAAAAGCCCCATTAGTACAATGTTCTTGCATCTGGTTGAAACAGTGTCTTTCCCAAAACCTTTGAAAGAGATTCAAAGAGTTAAAAAAAAGAATGAATAGTTTTGAGACATTTTTATGGCCATGTGTGTGAAAAAGTCACATTTGGAAAGTGCCTAACTTTCCCTGCATCAGGAACATTTTGTATAAACCTAAGATATACAAGTCCATAGTATAAAAGATTCTTAAGTTGTTTTTCTGTTCTGCTTTTCATTTATGCCCGAATAAAAACCACAACATAGTTATTAGATTTTATCACAACTATTTTTCAAGGACTACAGCAGCAACATTCTTAGAACTTGGCCAATCACCAACTGAAAAGGATATTTATTTAGAGAATACTATGCCAGTAAAATAACATTAACCTCACCAGATTTCAACTTCAAGAGTATTATAAATCAGACCTGCTGAACCTAAGATCTACAGCATTTTTGCTGGGGTCCTGTTCAATCTCTTTGTTATCCCACAAGAACACTATTTGTTCATGGTCCTTCCTACATCTTTACAGAATCATCTTGAGGTTTACCCAGCCACTCAAATGTACAATGTGAATGGGAGAAGGCTCAGATTGCTCGTTATCATTTTTCTAAACTGAGACATGTGCAGTGGTGTTGGTACCAGTTTTCCAACCTGCTTCATATTTTAGTTATCACTCCAGACTTAAACTAAATAATAAATTAAATATATAAGTTAGTTACAGAAACACAACAGTAGTTGAAAAAGAGACAGGAAAAACAAATGGAGGCTCAGAGAAATATGTGGGTAGAAAGTAATGAGAAAGAGAGAAGAGTAGGGCGGCAGGAAGATACAATCACCCAATTTAAACAGTAGATGACACAGTAAACCAGTGTCTGGACATTACTAGTTCAGAATGTTGGTAGAAACTAGAAGGTAGAGGGGGAAAAGAAAAGAAGTGATAAAGTAGTTGATAACAAAATGAAAAAAAGAAAAGGGAAAGGAATGATATAACTATGAATACTGGGAAAGAATGTATCAGAGATGCAAAGGAAAAAATAGAACAAATTAGAAAGGAAACATTTCAGCTGAAATTATAATAAATACTATGCAAAAATTAATTTAGTGAGGCTGACATTTTGAATTGCTAAAAATTTAAAAATGACTGTAATCTGCATTGCTTACCTCAGTTATATGGAACTTCCATAGACTTGAGAGATATAATCAACTTTAATCTGAATTTACAACGAAATGTTTTTTGTATAAATATACAATCATGTCTTGTTTAGACATTACTCAACTGAACTTTTAGACATAAATCTTCACCTCTGAGCAACTACTGTAGTTAATATGTTTATATATCTACACCAGCCACTAGAATTTATCTGCAATTACATCAGAAATGTTCCATTTGCTTAGATAAAACTGGTAAATCTATGAAAATGCACAGTATCTGGGTTATTTAATAAAGTATGCAAGTTGTACATGTATACAATTTAAGATCAATTTTTCTTTATTGAAAGATGCCATATTACAACTGGATAATAGAATTACAGGAAGGAATTTAAACCCACTTTGTTTCCTCAAAGTATCTATTCACTGGATCGAAAGCAGTATCTCCAATGACAGCCAAATGAGGAAGCCTTGCCATACACTTGGCAACCACTGAGGCAGCCATAATTTTCTCTGAAACTTGACATGAACTAGAAAAGTAGAGCTACATACAATTAATTTATTTTATACTTTTAATTTATTGAAAATTTCCACTAACGAGTAGAATTTTAATAAATATTCTAATGTACATAATAGTCTTCCCCAACCTGATGCCTTCAAGTATGACGCAAATTTAACTTCTAAAAACCCTGCCATTCTGGCTGTAACTCTTGGGATCTTAGGATCCCGAGAGGTGGCATGCGAAGAAGAGGCTTCTTAGGGTTTTTTTTACAGGGTTTTTAAAATCAAATTTTAAGGGGGGGGGTTGATTTGGATGGCTCACACAGACTGGGGGGGGGGAGTCTGCCAGGACACAGACCAGAGCTAACTAATGGGCGCGAGTCAGGAGTGCTGGAAAAGGTTGGGATTCCGGGGGAGACATTAATCCATTCCATTGGGGGGTTTGCCATCTCTATTGTATGTGGGGGGCAGATACGGTGGGGGCCTAGGGCCAAATTATGTCTGGGGGATGCTGTTTAAGAGTGATGGCTCGGGTTTGCTGTTTAAGAGCGATCGCATGCTCCGACCCTCATTGCCCCTCGCACCCCTGGGTGCTCGGGATTACAGGATTCGGGTCTCCGTCTGGTATCGCTTAACGCCAGGTCTGTGGTACATAAGGCTCCCCTCATTTACGACCTCATACAAGAGGAGAGAGCGGACCTGGCGTGCATTACGGAGACCTAGTTGAGCCATGAGGGGGGTGTTCTCATTGAATTATGCCTCCCAGGCTTCCGGGCGTTTCACCAGCTGAGAGCCCAGAGCAGGGGTGGGGGAGTGGCAGTAGTTATTAGGGAAAGTCTTGGACCTCAGGAGGTCACTATGCCTCAGATAGGCAGGTGTGAGACCCTTTTTGGGGCCTTGGAGTTCTGGTAGGCCTTTTTGTTACGTACCTGTCTCCCTACTACGTTTCATCGGCCCTGTCGGAGCTGCTAGATATGTTAGCCGGATTGACTGTTGATTTCCCCAGGCTTATGGTCCTGGGGGATTTCAATCTGCATTCAATTGGCGAGACATCCAAGTCAGCTCGGGAGTTCATGGCTTCCATGATGGCTATGGACCTAACTCAGTTAATTCAAGACCCCACTCATAACAGGGGACACACGCTTAACATGATTTTCGTCTCTGGACAGTGGATGAATAATCTAGATTTAGGGGATATTTCTATCCAACCCTTGTCATGATCGGATTGTTTCCTCCTTAGGCTTGACTTTCATACTGCCACCCCTCGCCACAGGGAGGCGGAACCGATTAGATGGTTCCGCCCCAGGCACCTGATGGACCCTGAAAGGTTCCTGATGGATCTTGGGACTTTTCCTGAATCCCTTGCTCACAGTTCGACCAAAGCCCTAGTGGAAGTCTGGGATAGGATGGCCCCTGGGGCCTTGGACCGTGTTGTGCCTTTGCAACCTCTGACCCAGTGCCGATCCCGGGTAGCTCCCTGGTTTACCGAGGAGCTCTGGGACATGAAACACTAGAAAAGACACGTAAAGAGTGATTGGAGGGCTAGCCGGTCCAAATCTGACCGAACAATAGTAAGAATTCATATTAAATTCAACTTAGTGGCGATAAAAGCAGCAAAACGGCAACATTTTTCTGCTCTTATCGCATCTGCAGATAACTGCCCAGCCGCCCTGTTTAGGGTGACCCACTCCTTACTTAATCAAGGAACTGATCGCTCAGATTCGGACAGACTTGGACTCTGACTAGGTAGATTCAGTGAGGATGAATCTTGTGGAAACTATCTGGGATGAGTTTGACCCTGTGACTCCCAAGGGCATGGACAGGATTATGGGGAGACTCAGTGCTGCCACTTGTGCGCTGGACCAGTGTCCCTCTTGGTTAGTCTCGGCTTCCTGGGAGGTGACACAAGGCTGGCTCCAGGCGATTACCAACGCTTCATTGAGAGAGGGGTTCTTTCCCACCGCCTTGAAGGAGGGGGTAGTGAGGCCCCTCCTTAAGAAGCCTTCCATGGGCCCAGCCTCTTTAGCCAACTATCGTCCGGTCTCCAACCTTCGCTTTGTAGCGAAGATTGTTGAGAGCATGGTAGCACGTCAGCTTCCCCAATACCTGGACAAAGCTGCCTATCTGGATCCATTTCAGTCGGGTTTCAGGCCTGGGTACAGCACGGAGACAGCATTGGTTGCATTGGTTGATGATCTCTGGAGGGCCCGGGACAGGGGTTGTTCCTCTGCCCTGGTCCTATTAGACCTCTCAGTGGCTTTCAATACCATCGACCATGGTATCCTACTGTACGACTCGGGGGATTGGGAGTGGGGGGGGGGCACCATTTTGTGGTGGTTATCCTCCTACCTGTTGGATTGATCACAGGTCATGTTGACTGGAGGGCAGAGATCGACCCCGAGGTGCCTCACTTGTGGGGTGCCCCAGAGGTCGGTTCTTTCACCCCTCCTGTTCAACATATACATGAAACCGCTGGGCGAGATCATCCGTGGTTTTGGGGTACGGTATCATCAATACTCTGATGATACCCAACTTTTCATCTCTACCCCAAACCACTCAAACAATGCCCTCGACGTGATGTTCTGATGCCTGGAGGCTGTACAGATCTGGATGGGGACAAACAGGCTCAATCTCAATCTCTCCAAGACTGAGTGGCTGTGGTTCCTGTCATCCTGATTTGTGCATCTTGTACCATCTTTGATGATAGGGGGAGAAATTTTAGCCCCCTCAAAGAGGGCCCGCAATCTGGGAATCCTCCTGGATACGCGGCTTAGTTTAGAAGAATACCTGACTACCGTGACCAGGGGGACCTTTTACCAGGTTCGCCTGGTATGCCAGTTACGCCCCTTCCTGGATCGGGATGCCCTGTGTACAGTCACTCACAACCTCATCCTTTCTCGCCTGGACTACTGTAATACTCTCTACATGGGGCTGTCCTTGAAGAGCACCCATAGGCTTCAGCTGGTCCAGAATGCGGATGCACGGGTTGTCATGGAGGTACCTAGGTGCTCCCATGTTATACCCCTTTTAGGCGGCCTGCACTGGTTGCAAGTTTTTTTTCTGGGTGCGATTCAAGGTGTTAATTATGATCTTTAAAGCACTCCATGGCTTAGGCTGAGGGTACTTGCGAGACCACCTACTGCCACCAGTAGCCTCCTACCATCCAGTACGATCCCACAGAGTTGGCCTCCTCAGGATGCCATTGGCCAGGCAGTCTCGGCTGGTGACCCCCGGGGGGGAGCCTTCTCTGTGGGAACGCCTTCCCTTTGGAATGAGCTGCCCCCGGAGCTTCGCATAATTCCCAACCTCTGGTCCTTCTGGTGCGCCCTAAAAAGTTGGCTTTTCCAGAAAGCTGGTCTGGCCTGAATAAAATAAATTATTAATTTTAATTGTTAATTTTAATTTAATTTCTAAATCTCAGTGTAAATGTCTATTAAGGTGGCGCAGTGGTTAAATGCAGCACTGCAGGCTACTGCTAGATCAGCAGGTCAGCGGTTCAAATCTCACCGGCTCAGGGTTGACTCAGCCTTCCATCCTTCTGAGGTGGGTAAAATGAGGACCCAGATTGTTGGGGGCAATATGCTGACTCTCTGTAAACCGCTTAGAGAGGCCTGAAAGGCCTATGAAGCGGTATATAAGTCTACTGCTATTTTTGGATATTCTATTTAATCTTTCTTTTAATTTTTGTAATATGTGTTTTTATGTTGTACGCCACCCTGAGTCCTTCGGGAGAAGGGCGGCATATACAGTAAGTCCAATAAACCTGAACCTGAACTTCTGGGAACTGTAGTCTCAACAAATGTGGAAAATGCCAGTTGGAAGCCAATAGCTGTAAAACATCAGTGTGAACACTATTGGTAGACATGAATGCTGACTAGAAGTATACTATTACTAATTAAAGCCATTAATGTATTTGTTAACTTAGCTTCTCATTGACCTTGTCCCAGAATGCCAGTTTTCTCAGACCTATTCCAGTAAATCAAAATTATTGGGTAACACATTTAATCGTAAGCTGCCCAGGATCACCACAAACTGCAAGATGGATGGCACATAAATTTAATAATAATTTATTATATTAGATTAATAGTCACTTTAATATATCTAGTTGAAGCACATAATTATTACAATTGTTTTTATAGGAAACATGAACATATTGCAACCTACCCCCGCCCCTGGATCATGAATTAGTATGTTCAAGTTTAACACACAAGCAATTATTTTAATGAAGTAAATTTACTTTCTATGCCTTTATATTTGTCCTCACATCACTGTTTTTGCAGATTTCCTGCCAATAAACTCATTTGCTATGGCACTGAAGAAATATGAAGCTTTTAAGATTTAAATCAGTCAGAATAAATTATATTTTTCCCTAAGGCAAAATATTCACAGAATGTTTTGAGGTGCATATCCAGATATGTTACCAAAATCTTGTTCCAGAATTAATGGAAATCTATGTTCTTAACAAACATCATCTGAACAACCTATTTTTTTTTTAGTCTCAGAATTCCAAGGGTAATGGGTAAGGATAAGTAATGCCAATTACTTTATTCTACACATAGAAATATTGGTGGGGGAGGACTTTTTATAAAGGAGGAATGTTCTAAAATGCATCTAGGAGTCACTATTGAAAGTGATGATAAACAATAGCTATAAATATTTAGCTAACATAGACAGATGCGGATTGCTATTATTTCAATTTGAAACACAAATATTCAAATAGCAGAATGTACTATAGCACTGAAATAAAATTTACTGTGAAATACTGAGATAAATCCAACTCATATTCAGTCTTCACATGCACCATCATCACTCCCGCATATTGCTGCTCTACCGTAACTTCCTCTTGTCCTCTGAGTTGCATGTGACCTTGTCACTTGTTCAACAAAAATCAGGAAAAAAATGAGTTCACATACATTTCCATATTTGATAAAGTGTTCTTATTGTGGGAATGTCCTTTACAGAAAATAGTCTTTGATGATGAAATGAAAATGTTTTGCAATAATATATAAATATATCACAGCAATATTAATAAATATTAGGGAAAGGTTTTCAATTTTTTAAACTAAGGTGAACAATCTGCAACCTTAGGACCATATGTATCTCTCAACTAATTTAAGAAAGCTGAGTTTCAAAAGAATTTTATAAAACTCCCTCTTCTATTGCTGCCTATGACAAGCGAAATAAGAGAGTATCAAAAATAGAAAAAAGACGAGTGAAAACCTACCTACCTACCTACCTACCTACCTACCTACCTACCTACCCCCCCCACACACACTCATTCATTCATTCTCTCTCTCTTTCCATATTTTTTCTATTTCTGATACTTTCTTAGATTATACACCCACCCACACATATATGCACACACATATATTGTATCTGCTACTATCTGCTTTAATCCTATCCACTAGGGACCAGTATCCTCCAACAGAAGTGGATATCCAAAAACAAAAGGTTCCCCATTCCTTGGTCAAAATTCTAATTGTATATAACTAATTATTTCAATCTGCCTAGCAACCAATATCTGTGACATACAAGTCCTCTTAGAAGTATGACTTAATTGGCTGGGCTCAGAAGTTCATTAGTCTTCCACACACCCACAGATCTACTAGAAATAAAATTATCAAAATGGTATACACAGTTCACCTTTCCTTAATCCTCAGATCACAGTAATAAAGATGTGTCATAATGTCATACATCTATTATATAGGACTTCCTATTATTTCCACCACTTTCCAGGGTTGAAGAACATTTCTATTTTTTTAAATATATCTCCTGTATTGTTTTCTATTTTATTGACCAGAAGGAGGGAGGCATTATGTGACCAGACTTATCACAATTTGAATTTATGGGACATAGATAGGTAGATGTTATGCTATGGGATTCAAATCTTCAACCAGGAATTGAACCGAAGGACATTTAGCACAAAATCAGTCATGTAATGCCTGTATCCTGCTAGTCAATGGAAATAGATACAAAAATGTTGCACTGACCACTACCTATCTATGATCAGTGTACAATAGACCGAGAAAATAGTGAATGTAATCTAGAACCCTAATATTAACCAAAATTTAATAAATGTTGAGTTTATCTTGTCATCCACAACAAATTTTTGGAAATGTTCTTTTCGTAACTTTGATACAATTGTAATTTGTTCTTAGCCCTTCAAATAGCTGGGAATGGGACCACAATACTTTTTATTCTGTATTCTGAGTAGGAGTAGATATAGAATAATATCCTGCAGGAGTATGTTACTAGGAAATGCCAATCATTTATCTAACCATCAGTCATCTGGCATGCAGAGATGGCATGAAAGGAATCTCTAGATAAATCATTTTTCTAAATAACGGAAAGGGTTGAATATAAAACTATTGTTAAATGAGAATTCTGCATCCTAAGGATATCCCACTGAGAAAATAGATTGCTATTATTTAAAATGTTTGTAATTTGTCTCCATCAAGAAAGGCACTTAAAATAAATAAAAAAGATAGCTAAAACATTAACATCAACATCTCCAATGGAAACATTATCTTTAATTTTATCGTGGTTTTTAAATATAGTTATGTTTACTAAAAAGAGTTTATTTCATTATTATGTCATACTTTTATAGTTATCAGGACAAATCAGAAGAATAAACACCTGATTTCATTTCCCAGAGCACACTAAGCAAATGACCATACTTAAATCACACAATAAATATCAGTCCACAATGTTACATTAAATTTAAAAGGATGAATGAACTTTAAAAAAAACAATCTTGGAAGATTCAAAATTAGCAAAACAACTACATGTCTGGTGTTAACATATGAAACTATGATTTCTCATTGATATATATGAAGGATATATAAAGGAAGTTTACCAAAGTATACTAATGACACATAAATTATTATACGGTCAATATCTATTCAAAATTGCCAATTGTATGTGATCCTGAAACAGACTACTTAACATTTATTCCATGTAGTATTTCCCACATCAGTTTCAGAGACAAATGAGAATCATAAACATTTGAAAAGGCTCCATGTGTTTAAGGGGATGCTTGCAAACATTTGATTGCACTTGCTTTCTTTGTCTGCTCTCATAGATTGTAGTGTCACAGTTCATCCCAGGATAATGTTTAACAAAAACAAACCTAGGCATAAATCAGAATGACCAAATGGCCTCAGAAGTTTAACTCCATAATGTGCGGTAAAGAGCAGCACTAAATTTAAACAGCTAAATCTGCTGCTGCTAATGTGAGTATAGTGGGACATTTGTCTACAATGAAGGAAGAAGTTGTGAAAATTTTGTTGCATGAACTATAACAATATGAAACACACATCCTCCCCTCAAAAAAGATTAACACCATGAGAACTTCTACAAACAAATACCATTGTGGAAAAGATTTTATCCTGGAATATTATATTTACCTTGTGCTGCCTTTTGCATGTGCCTCTGGATTATCTCCTCTTTCAGATGATCTGTGTGAAAATCAGAATCCAAAATTAGTCCCACAACCCAAATGCAGTATTTTATACTGGAGACCCAAAATATTGAAGGTGAAAGGAATACCAGCGATCTGCTACAAATTTATGAATAATTTTGATTTCATTATGAATTACACATGTGCAGTGAGATTGGATACAAAACTATTACTAACAATATCCTGCAATCATCTTGGTTCATATTTTCCCACCAGAATAATACTGTCTGAAAGTAGGTTCTACATTCTGATTAGCTCCATGGCTAACACATTTGCTGACAGAAATATATGCATATAGTATCACGGTTGGGCTTTTCTATCATGCAATTTTTGTTTGATGAGTTTATAAAACTTTTTCTATGATTACATGTTCCCTGAATGGAATGGACAAATGGAGCATGGAAATATAACGGGGTTCAATTTTGTATAACAATTTCAATTTGTTCCACTGTAAATATGTCAAATTCTACCACTGCTGGCAATATATTTTATAAAGAGGTGTACAAAACTTTTCAAGGTCGAAACACCTCTAAAAAAGCCTGTTCCAACCATGGAACTGAATGTTTCAATATCAATGGAAGTAATTTAATGTAGAAGAGCTTGTTCTAACCTTACCTTTTCAGAAGTACACTGACCTGAAAATGAGCCATTCTGACCTTAATTTGGTGGTTTGAATGCTTTTCTTTTTGAGGTCAGAACATAACTGTTCTGCTAGAACAAACTGCTCTAATATTGAAATAGTTTAGTGAGATTGCAGTGGAATGTTTCAAAATCAAGATATTTCAAACTTGAATGTTTAAAAGGTTTGTACATCTTGTAAAGCTCAATGAATGTTAATACAAACCTCCTTCATTAAAATTATCAGATATGTTCAGAAACTTTAGTGTTATAGAACTGAGAAGTACTGGTGGAAATGTATTGTCCATTCCATATAATTCATAGCATCACAGAATCACAAGGGATCTAAGAGGCGAAATCCAACAACAGCAAATTCACCACACCATACCCAATAGCTGACTATCCAGCCTCAGTTTGAAAACCTCCAGTAAAGAGGAAGAAGTGGTTCCTTGCAGTCACCTATTCTATTGATTGACTGTTCTTACTGTCAAGAAGTTCTTCCAAATTAAGCAGAAGAGCAAATGAGAGTTATTGTGGATAGATGGTGAGAGGAATTGATATAATATTGGATAATATATAATAGTGTTTGTTAAGATGTAATGGTATACTTGTGGATAATTATATGAAAACAAAAAAATAAAAATAAAATAAAAAAGTTCTTCCAAATTATCTACTCTATATATACATCCTTGATATTCCATTTCCTTAGTTCTAGTCTTATGCTCTGGAGCAAATGAGAATAAGTCCAACCCCACTAAAATATGATAGCCCTTCAGATAGAGTTAAACAACCTTATCAATCTTCTCTTCTGCAAGCTATATATACCTAGTTTTTTAACAGTTCCTCATAGTATTTGCTATCACAGTGTACTCTTTTACAGAATATCCTCAAGAGGCTCCCTGACCTTGAAGGAGTGTTAGGTGGGAGTAGTAGCAATTTTGTGAATAAGCTAGAAGGAATTCCTATCACCAGCAAGTTTTAATGTAACAGCTGTTCAAACCTTCTTAGGTAAACTTTATTAAAATTATTTGAAAAAGGTACAAAACAGTGAAGGTAGGGGAAAGAGCATGATGATAATAGCAGCTTCCTTTTGAAAAAATATTTATAAATGACTGAGTATGCCCTCCTCTATACCCTTAATATCGTACAGTATTATATAAACAAAAACAGATGTTTAATAGCAAACATTAAAAAATCCCATATACTCTGACTCATATTCCATGTTTCAGTTCTAGCTCAATTAAGAACAAAGAGCCAGTTAAATTAATGTTTCATCTACATTTAGGACTTTGAAATGTTTAGAAAACAGTTGACTTGAGAACATTTTTAAAACATGTAAGAAATATGGCTCTTAAAAAACAGCCTGCTTATATTGGCTCTCCAGTAATTGGACATTTAATTAACTGGTACATTGCATCCAAAAGCCACATTGATGCAATTAGAGCCCAACTGAAGATTTGCAAAACAATTGCAATCTTTTGTGTCTCTAATAATCAGGCAAGACAGTTAAAATCCAGGCAAAAAGGGAATATTGGGACCCGAAAGCACAATTAAAGGGTGGTGAAACCTGGCCTGGCAATAATAGGTATGAAAGGGATTTGGGTATCCTTGTCAACCACAAGTTAAGCTTGAGATAACAGAGTAAGTAAGCTGCTAAAAAACATAAATGCTATCTAGGATGCATTAACAGCAGAACCAAGTCAGATTATGGGAAGCAATTATTCCCCATTCCTCTACCAGACCACATTTCTCTGAAAATGGGTATCATAGTTGAAAAAGTGCCAAATTGTATAGCAAGTTAGAGGAATGCTAAGGCAGTTGTGAAGTATCTAGAACCCAAGCATTGTGTGGTTAAAGGTTGCCAGGTGATAGAAGTAAGTTCTTCCCTCCCTCAAGGTCTTCAAATACAGATTGGATGATCATTTATTACAGCCTTTCAAGTGAGACAGCAAGGGCTATAGAAAGAATAGGGAAATCTTTTCTTTGTCCTACATTAATATCATGCCTATGTTACGTTTCCTCTTGAATATATCATTGTTTGAAGCCTCTCAATTCATGTACACTGCATTTTAAAGATGAGGGTCATGTTAATTTCTACAGAGACAGATTTTCATTATAACTGTTTTGCCCTATGTAACCTCTCCTCAATCTTCACTGGATGATATTTGCTCTTTAACAAGATTACTATGATTGTAACTACATGTAATTTACACTTTCTTCAGGATTTGTGCAACAGAAGAGAGATGAATCGTTGATATCACCAACTCAATATCTGCTGTCTGCTTGAAAGTATAAGATTTAAAAAAATGTTTAACACATTTAGACCTATGCTGTGGTGAACCATTTATTTCAGTTATGGTTGTAAAAAAAAGTTGTATATAGGTCAGTTAGATTAATGGTCCATTTAAATATGATGTTCAACCACTAGGTCATTATATAGGTTACACCTATGGTCAGCTACATACCTCAAAAATGCAATCAACTCTTTTTTGCTCAACCACAGATGCTAACCATCATATTTTTCCTGAGTCCAACATTTTCTGTTATATAGCTGCTAGAATATAATGGAAATGAGCACAATAATCTAGAATATTAGCAGGGATAAGAATATACATGAATTTAGAATAGGTATTTTTATATCTATATGGAGGTATATGGAGATATTTCTTAATTATTTCTTAATTGACAAAAATCATGAAACTTTGCCTATAGTTTCTATTACAAGCTTATTTATCATGATAAACATGTGTATCCACATATTGAAATACAATACATAGTTCAGTACAAAATTTATCTGAATGTCAAACAATTTAGAAGAATGCAGAGATAATATAAGATACCTATAATGGTGCAATCATATGCAGGTCAATTCATTAATATTGAGCCACGGTGGTGCAGTGGTTAGAGTGCAGTACTGCAAGCTACTTCTGCTGATCACTGGCTGCCAACAGTTTGGCAGATTGAATCTCACTGGCTCAAGGTTGACTCAGCCTTCCATCCTTCTGAGGTGGGTAAAATGAGGACCCAGACTGTTGGGGGCAATATGCTGACTCTGTAAACTGCTTAGAGAGGGCTATAAAAACACTATGAAGTAGTATATAAATCTAAGTGCTATTGCTAATAAAACCCATTCAAAGGGTAGAGACTCACACCTTCCAATTAAATTAGACTTAATGGTACAAGTGTTTATAACTCCCATCTTCCAAGGATATCAGTCTCAAATGAAATTAAAGGTACCTAGGGTATCAAAACCAAACTGAAAAGATCCATTTGTTCACCCCAGTTCAATGCATATTACAATATCAATTCAACATCACATATTCTTTATTATCAATTTTGTCCTAATCACTATGAAAGATCAGTTTTGCTTAAAACAAAGTATTTTGCTAGTGTTATGGGAATGGCTTCAGAATGGAAAAGGCTGAGGACTATCATCTTATACTGTATGAATCACAGTAATGTATTTCATCTGTATATGACAATCAAGAGAAAATAAGCAGGCTCTGTATAATAAAAATAATGTGTTTATGCCATCAGCAGCTGTTAAAATACTAATGTGGATTTTTTTTTCCTTTGCTGCAGTGTAAACAACCAAGTGTTCAAAAAGTATTTTATTATTTCCATAGCATTTCTTTCACTACTGGTCATATATAGTAGAATACATAATTAGCATGTAGTCTGAAATATTGTAAATCATATGAGCCAGAAAACTGCTGCCTAAATAAAAGCATGAAGGCAAATTAGGAAATGTTCCAGCACTTTACATGTATGGGACCTTTTATAAAAACAAAGGAAAGGTTTCAAACATTAGTACTGCCATTTCCATAACGTTCAGAAACACAAATATTTATCCAAGAAACAGTGAATGATTGTATGTTCTTACAGAAATACACCTTTTGATCTTGATAATATAAACTGTAAACAAGGTGCCTTTTAAGTAGAGTTTGCTTAAAACTGAACTTAGAACTTGGCTGACATCTCTATTACTAATTATATTTTCTGAAATCTCACCAAACAAGCTGCTAAAATATTCCCACAGTAGATACCAAATCATTTTTTCCAAGAAAGCTATTCTTGGTTTGGAGATAACAGCACCAATAAATGTTGAATGTTGTAGCTCCACATGTTCTGGCAAAAAAAATCATTTGGGGGATTTGAGGAATTCACTTAGCATGTGGTGAGCTGTCATTGGAAACTGTGATTAATCTAGCAGTCTTGGCCTCAATTTCTGGACATTTTATCATCCCAAGGTATGGAAAGGAGATGAAACTAACAAAAGAACTGTGTACACTTTTGATGGAAGACATAAGGCATGACTGAATAGGAAAGATAAAATGAAGAGGAAAGAAAAATTATGAGGGAGAGCTCAGTCTGTTTTCTTTGAACTCTGCTTGTTAGATTAATGAGGTTAATTTAAATTTATTACTCTTTCTTTCAAATGCATGTCCCTAATTAGCAACTAGAAGAAAAAGCAAAGGCTTTCATTTTTCTCAGCTTCGAAATCTTGTTTGAATAGGTCAATGGCATTGTCAGTAAAAAAATAAGTACAAACCAGAGTCAATTTCCTTCTTTCAAAGTAGCAATTCCCATGAAAGATAACTGTTACATGAACCATTTGGTAATTTGATTAGAACTCATAACTATTATTTTAATAAAATATGATATCACAGTATAATAATTTTTACATTCAAAATGAAAGTCTGTTAATAAAGTGAGTTGCTCTGAAGTATATATAACATCAAACAATGTCTTTGTACAACCTATATAAGGCATAAATTAAAATTCAGGCTTAATGTTTATTACAAACTTCTTAGTAAGCAGCTTAATCCACTAAGAAATAAACTCTATTAACATGAATGACATGTATGCAAAAGATTTGCAGCTCCCCATTCTCAGGCCCATGCCTAGCAATACTGGGAAATATAATGATATAAGTCTGGTAAACATTAAAAATATATTTATCAGTTTGAGACATACTACATAGGTACACTATTTAATTGATTGGAAAATTCAACGGGAGGTTCATTTGATGCTTACTTTTAGGTTATTTCAATGTATAATTACATATTCAATCTGTAATTCTCTCATCTCTTATAGTAAATGGTATTTGTATTGCTAATTCCATGCTGTTATTTTTCACAAATGATTTATATATCTCCCATGTTTTATTACATAGCTATTTATAATTCAGTGCAACTCTAAGTGGAAAATATAGGCTTCATTGTTTACTGTGAATATATGTTCATTTCACTGCCTTAGTCCAATGGTAAAATTTTTGGCACTGTATTGGAACAGACAGGAAAACAACAACAACAATGAACAGTAGCTTGGTTTACATACTATGCTAAGCTAGGCTTTGCACAGTTGAAATTTTTACCAATTATATCATAATTGGTTGGATATGAATATAGTAAGTCTTAAACCAGTGGCCTGGTTTATTTGGGTATTCTTGCCATTCTGGGAGCTGAAGTCCACATGTTTTAAAGTTGCTAAGATTGAAAACCTTCTTTAACTATAACTTAGAAATTCAATGGCTGAATTCACATATCCTAATATCAAAAAGATCCCCTTCCTCAAAAATTCTTTCTGAAGAGCCTAAAACTAATTGGAATGCAAAACACTGTAACCCTTCCACAGTCATATTATGGAGAAAGGATTTGGAGTGCGAGTTCAAACTTTACGTCTATGCTGGGAGAATGAGTACCAAGAGCAAAACAGCCTCCCAGTGTTTTACAGGGCTGCCATATTTTAATAGCAGTTTAAAGAAGCTGACTTAAGGCAAGGAACATGATTCCTCCATGATTTGGTGAATGAGTGGCAGTCACTTGCTCATATTTCAAGGCTAGAATTCTATAATTATTTGATATATAATTTTAAAAATAATGATTACAGGAAAGTGTTAGATTTATTTCTTCACTTCTATTCAAACAAACCATATTATGGCATAACACACTTTTTTTCAAAGTCAGTAAAAATATGTATGCTATATGTTATTAATTTATTGTGCTATAATACCAACAAAGTTAATGTAAAAGGTGGAAGTGAAATGGAAACTACATACCGTAATAAAAATACCAAACAATTTAATTTAAAATATTTCTTTCTTTCTTATTTTTATTAGTGCATTCATTCTATCAAAGGAACATTTCTCATATAAGAGAAAGAAAATCTTTGGGTATAACTCTAAATATGGCCATTACACCAACTTCTGACAGCTACAGTAATTTGGCACAACAGCAGCAAAACAAATTTGTCCTACCACAAAGTGAAGAGTCATACTCACTATGCTGTTTAATATGAAACAGACCAAGGAAGTTGGCAGCAGTGAGAGTTTGAATGGAAAGTGTGCGGGAACTGAAGAAAGGAAACACAAAAAATATATGTAGCTTGATCCACAACATCAGAATCAAAAACAGTCTGTCTAGACCATGGACAGAAACCCTATTTGGCCTGGGAGCTATGACCCACTTTAGACCTTGTCCTGTGGGTTTGAAGAAGGCTTCAAAGAGTGATGGCCATCTGTGTCCAGTTTTCCATGGTCTAAGGATTTTCTTGGAGAAAACTCAGGTTAAAGTTAAAAATAGGCATAGTTCACCTTTCAGAAACAATGATAAAAAGCACACATATCTTGTATTTTCTAATGGCACTTCCCTAGTAATAGCTCATAGTAATATATATAATGGTATCAATTACATTTTTCCTGTCCCAAGACAAGAAAAGTCCAAGTCATAGCTTTGGATCAGTTATTAGTTACATGTTTATTATTTTATCTCCTATTTAAGCATTGGAACCCTACATTATATCACCTACCAAAGCCTTTAAAGAATTCCATTTGCCAAGACCAGCAAAATTTCTCATACTACATGCTAAGCCAGTTGCTCTGTGGAAAAGGCACAGTTATTTATTTCTTTGAGTCCTCTTTGATTCAGCTAGCGGACTGGATCATAGCCCATCAGTTCTGTGATTCTGCATGGGTCCAAATGAACAATAAGCTTGTAAATAACTTTCCCCCCCAGTTAGATGGAGTGCATCTGGACATTGCTTTCAGTTGTTTATCATATCTCTTTCTGAATTAAATACAGAATTGGCCCATTACCACAATTTCTGCAAAAACAGTAAAACTTCAAGACTGCATATTGCAAAGGTTCACTGTCCTTTAAGTCAACTGCGTATCCATGCTGATGCAGCAGGCTAGTCTCCATTGGCCTGCACGAATCAATATGTGACCGTCTGTATTTTTATTATTTGATCATTTTTAAGGAATGTCAGAAATTTAAAAAGCACTGAGTTGATAACTCAGCACTAGAAGACTACTTTAGAAGATTACGTTAACCAGTGTTTTAAAAAGAAGGCATTGCAGGAATGTGATAAAGCAAGCACTACATATAGTACTGTAAAAGAGAATAATCTTTTAGAGGATTAAGAACCTCAGAAAATATTTTTGAGCATTTGCAAGCCACAGGGTGCCGATACAACAAAGCAAACTAGCTGTGGGGGGGGGGTCATTTCCCCCCCCCCAGAGGCATTTTTTAGAGGAGAAGATGTACTTCTCTGCTTTGGGTGTCTACTCTGTAGTTGTTGTATTGTCTCAAAATCCTAAGAAACTGCACTACCTCTTATTGAAATGAGTTAGATTTCTGGGTGGCGGGGCACTTGTACCACTTACAGTCATGGAGCCCCAAGTTGTCCATTTCAATCTATCACAGATTATAAAGCTTTTCTTAACAGACCAGAAGCCTAGTTTAGCTTCTTCATTGTTTTACTACTTTCTCTATTTTACAATTCCACGAGTTCCTGCTTGCAAGCAAATGGTATTTCTTGCAGCTCTTCCAATGTACTATGGTCGTTACTTCGCCATGTCATTCTTTGTAGTCAATCTGTGATTATTATTATACCATTGTATCACAGCGGCCAGTTGTTTTGCCAGATGTGGAATTGGTTACTAGTTGGGCCCCACACAGGGGCCTAGGATATTGTAACGTATTTTCGTAATATGCGTGCAGATCCAAGCAGTGCGGCTTTTTGCATTTGACTGATGATGATTTTGTCAATTTTTAACTGTTTTAAATGTAATTCCAGTGCTTTGGGAATAGCACCCAGGTGTGCCAATTACCACTGGAATTACCACTGCTGGTTTGTGCCATAGTCGTTGAATTCAATTTTAAGTCCTGGTATTTTGCGATTTTTCATGTTCCTTCTCAGCTACCCTGCTATCACCTGGTATTGCGATGTCTATGATTTTGACCTTATTTTTCTCAACCAGTGTGATGTCTGGTGTATTATGCGCCAATATTTTGTCTGTTTGTATGTGAAAATCCCACAAGATCTTGACCATCTGATTTTCGGTGACTTTTTCAGGCTGATGTTCCCACCAGTTTGTTGCTGTTTTAATATTATAATTTTTGCACAAATTCCAATGGATCATTTGTGCTACTGAATTGTGCCGCAATTTATAATCAGTCTGCGCGATATTTTTACAGCAGCTGAGTATGTGATCAACAGTTTCATCAGCTTCTTTGCAAAGTCTGCATTTGGCATCATCAGAGGATTTTTCGATTTGGCCTTAATGGCATTTGTGCGGATAACTTGTTCTTGCGCAGCCAGGATTAGTGACTCTGTTTCTTTCTTTAATGTACCTGTTGTTAACCATAACCAAGTTTGTTCACTGTCCACTTTATCTTTATTTTTTCCAGAAATTGGCCATGCAGTGCTTTGTTCTGCCAACTCTCCATTCTTGATTTTATCACATCTTTTCTGTATTCTTGTTTCGTCTGTTGGGCCTTCAGTAGATTTTTGTTCTTACTTCGATTAATAGATGTTCTTGACTTTCTTTTAAATAATCAGCCAGTGCATGTTTTTCTTCTTCAACTGTTTGCTTCACTTGTAATAATCCTCTGCCACCTGATTTTCGGGGCAGGTATAGTTCTATCAGTATCACCACGTGGATGTAAATGTAGTGCATTGTCATTAGTTTCTGGTTTTTCGGTCCAAAAGGTCCAAATCAGCTTGTGTCCAGTTAACTATACCAGCTGTGTATCTTATAACTGGTATTGCCCAGGTATTTATGGCCTTGATTGTATTTCCACCATTCAATTTAGATTTCAAATTTTCCTAACTCTGTTGGTGTACTCTCACCTGACAATAGTTTTTACTTCTCCAGCTTGATGTTATCCAACTGCAGAATGCCTAAGTATTTGTAGGCTTCATTTTCTTTGCATTTAATTAATTGGCCATTGGGCATGTCAATTCCCTCACATGCAGTGATTTTGCCCCTTTTATGGATACAGTGGCGCATTTTTCCATGCCAAACTGCATTGAAATATCGGTGCTGAATACTCGGACTGTGTTTGTCAATGATTGGATTTCTATTTCTGACTTTCCATAGAGTTTCAAATCATCCATATATAGTAAATGCGAAATTTTTTCAGCTTCTTTGGCTGTTTGGTAGCCTAATTTCATTTTTTTTTAAGATTACCGATAGTGGGATCATTGCGATGATGAAGAGAAGAGGTGAAAGTGAATCACCCTGGAAAATTCCTCGCTTGATATTAACCATTCTGTAGATCTCAGTCCCTACTGCCAACTCAGTTTCTCCATTGTTTCATCGCCTTTTCAGTAAAGGATGTAATATTTTGCTAATGCCAGTTGTTTCTAAGCATTTTATGATCCAACTATGTGGCAGTGAGTCAAATGCCTTTTTGTAATCAATCCAGACCATATTATAGCAATAGCAGTTAGACTTATATACCGCTTCCTAGGGCTTTCAGCCCTCTCTAAGCGGTTTACAGAGTCAGCATATTGCCCCCAACAACAATCCGGGTCCTCATTTTACCCACCTCGGAAGGATGGAAGGCTGAGGTCAACCCTGAGCCGGTGAGATTTGAACAGCCGAACTACAGAACTTCAGTCAGCTGAAGTAGCCTGCAGTGCTGCATTTAACCACTGCGCCACCTCGGCTCCTTATCGGCTCCTTATATTCAAGTTCGTTTTTCTGTTCTTACAATTTTCTAATATCATTTTATCAATTAGGAGCTGATCTTTTGTGCCCCTGCTCCTTCTTTTGTTGCCTTTTTGCTCTACTGGCAAGATGTTGTTTGTTTCCAAATAATCCATCATGTTATCTGCAATAATGCCTGTGAGCAATTTGAAGGTTGTTGGCAAGCATGTTATTGGTCTGTAGTTTTCAGGTGTTGTTCCTTTAGTTGCATCTTTCTGAATCAAGTATGTTTTTCTAGTTGTCAACCATTCATCAATTTGGCCCTTTTGTAAAATTTCATTCAGTTGCCTGGCCAATATTGCATGTAAACTGGTCAGATATTTGAACCAGAAACCATGTAATTGGTCCTTTCCAGGTGAGTCCAATTCTTTACCTTTTTAACTCGATTTTGACCATCTCAGTTGTTATTTCTAATACTTGCATTTGTTTGTTGCCAATTCTTTTCTCAAAGTCATGTATCCACTTTGCTTCCTGTTGCAGTCCTTTGCATTTTCCCACAATCTTTCCCGAATTCAACTGTGCCTGTTTTTCTGGTTTTTCACTTTTGGTGTCACCATTCCATTAAGACTATGATAAAAACGCCGTTGGTCTGATCGAAATTGCTGATTTTGTTTATATTGGATGATTCATGCCTCATATCTTTCAATTTTTCTAGCTGTGCTGTTATCTGCTGTTTTACACTCTTACAGCTTCATTGATGTTTCTTGTATCCAATCTATATCTTCTGATTAGCCGACCTATGATTTTGTTGTTTCTAAGCCGTTGCTCATGCATGTTCTTTAAGTTACTAGCATCTGCCCTTAATTTTTTGATTTTTTGTATTATTATTATTATTATTATTATTATTATTATTATTATTATACAATTGTATCACAGCGGCCAGTTGTTTCACCGGATTTGGCATTGGTTACTAGTCGGGCCCCACCAGGGGCCTAGGACGTCGTAACGTATTTCTTAATATGCATGCAGATCCAAGCAGTGCGGCTTTTGCATTTGACCTGATGGTGATTTTGTCAATTTTAAATGTTTTAAATGTAATTCCAGTGCTTTTGGAATAGCACCCAGTGTGCCAATTACCACTGGAATTACCACTGCTGGTTTGTGCCATAGTCGTTGAATTTCGATTTTAAGTCCTGGTATTTTGCGATTTTTTCATGTTCCTCTCGGCGACCCTGCTATCACCAGGTATTGCGATGTCTATGATTGTGACCTTATTTTTCTCAACCAGTGTGATGTCTGGTGTATTATGCGCCAGTATTTTGTCGGTTTGTATACGGAAATCCCACAAGATCTTGACCATCTGATTTTCGATGACTTTTTCAGGCTGATGTTCCCACCAGTTTGTTGCTGTTTTAATATTATAATTTTTGCACAAATTCCAATGGATCATTTGTGCTACTGAATTGTGCCGCAATTTATAATCAGTCTGCATGATTTTTTTACAGCAGCTGAGTATGGTGATCAACAGTTTCATCAGCTTCTTTGCAAAGTCTGCATTGGCATCATCAGAGGATTTTTCAATTTTGGCCTTGATGGCATTTGTTCTTGCGCCAGCCAGGATTAGTGACTCTGTTTCTTTCTTTAATGTACCTGTTGTTAACCATAACCAAGTTTGTTCACTTTCCACTTTATCTTTTATTTTTTTCCAGAAATTGGCCATGCAGTGCTTTGTTCTGCCAACTCTCCATTCTTGATTTTATCACATCTTTTCTGTATTCTTGTTTCGTCTGTTGGGCCTTCAGTAGATTGTTTGTTCTTTACTTCGATTAATAGATGTTCTTGGCTTCTTGGGCCCGACCCAGGGGCCTAGGACGTCATAACGTATTTTCGTAATATGCATGCAGATCCAAGCAGTGCGGCTTTTTTGCATTTGACTGATGGTGATTTTGTCAATTTTTAACTGTTTTAAATGTAATTCCAGTGCTTTGGGAATAGCACCCAGTGTGCCAATTACCACTGGAATTACCACTGCTGGTTTGTGCCATAGTCGCTGAATTTCGATTTTTAAGTCCTGGTATTTTGCAATTTTTCATGTTCCTTCTCGGCGACCCTGCTATCACCAGGTATTGCGATGTCTATGATTGTGACCTTAGTTTTCTCAACCAGTGTGATGTCTGGTGTATTATGCGCCAGTATTTTGTCGGTTTGTATACGGAAATCCCACAAGATCTTGACCATCTGATTTTCGGTGACTTTTCAGGCTGATGTTCCCACCAGTTTGTTGCTGTTTTAATATTATAATTTTTGCACAAATTCCAATGGATCATTGTGCTACTGAATTGTGCCGCAATTATAATCAGTCTGCATGATTTTTTTACAGCAGCTGAGTATGTGATCAACAGTTTCATCAGCTTTCTTGCAAAGTCTGCATTTGGCATCATCAGAGGATTTTTCAATTTTGGCCTTGATGGCATTTGTTCTTGCGCAGCAGGATTAGTGACTCTGTTTCTTTCTTTAATGTACCTGTTGTTAACCATAACCAAATTGTTCACTGTCCACTTTATCTTTTATTTTTTCCAGAAATTGGCCATGCAGTGCTTTGTTCTGCCAACTCTCCATTCTTGATTTTATCACATCTTTTCTGTATTCTTGTTTCGTCTGTTGGGCCTTCAGTAGATTTTTGTTCTTTACTTCAATTAATAGATGTTCTTGACTTTCTTTAATAATCAGCCAGTGCATGTTTTTCTTCTTCAACTGTTTGCTTCACTTGTAATAATCCTCTGCCACCTGATTTTCGGGGCAGGTACAGTCTATCAGTATCACCATGTGGATGTAAACTGTAGTGCATTGTCATTAGTTTCCTGGTTTTTCGGTCCAAAAGGTCCAAATCAGCTTGTGTCCAGTTAACTATACCAGCTGTGTATCTTATAACTGGTATTGCCCAGGTATTTATGGCCTTGATTGTATTTCCACCATTCAATTTAGATTTCAAAATTTTCCTAACTCTGTTGGTGTACTCTCGCCTGACAATAGTTTTACTTCTCCATGCTTGATGTTATCCAACTGCAGAATGCCTAAGTATTTGTAGGCTTCATTTTCTTTGCATTTAATTACTTGGCCATTGGGCATTTCAATTCCCTCATATGCAGTGATTTTGCCCCTTTTATGGATACAGTGGCGCATTTTTTCCATGCCAAACTGCATTGAAATATCGGTGCTGAATACTCGGACTGTGTTTGTCAATGATTGGATTTCTATTTCTGACTTTCCATAGAGTTTCAAATCATCCATATATAGTATATGCGAAATTTTTTCAGCTTTTTTGGCTGTTTGGTAGCCTAATTTCATTTTTTTTAAGATTTACTGATAGTGGGATCATTGCGATGATGAAGAGAAGAGGTGGAAGTGAATCACCCTGGAAAATTCCTCACTTGATATTAACCATTCCGTAGATCTCATTCCCTACTGCCAACTCAGTCTCCATTGTTCATCGCCTTTTCAGTAAAGGATGTAATATTTTGCTATTGCCAGTGTTCTAAGCATTTTATGATCCAACTATGTGGCAGTGAGTCAAATTGCCTTATATTATTATTATTATTATTATTAGTAGTAGTAGTAGTAGTAGTAGTAGTAGTAGTAGTAGTATTTCATTAAACATGAACTCAGTCAACTGAACATTCAAAATGCATCACAATACCATTGACTGGTACTATGGTTGATACGGGTTGCTGCCAGCGTCCTAGGTATCAGCCAAGTACCTTCTAAATATACGATGTTCCAAGTAGCACAGTTTTTTGCAGTTCTGCTGGTGTTATGCAGGAAGCTGTAATCTCTTGATGTATTTTTTTAAATTCTTGGATATGGTGCCAAGTGCCCCAATGACAATGGGTATCACTGTCACATGTTTCATCCATAATCATGTAGTTTTGATGGCCAGGTCATGATATTTCGTTACTTTTTGTAGATCGTTTTCTTCGACTCTGACATCTCCTGGTACAGCGATTTTCAATAAATTGTATGCTTCAATTTTTGCAACTGTGATATCTGGTGTGTTGTGTTCTAAATGACAATCTGTCTATATTCAAAAGCCCCACAAGATCTTCACCTTTTCACTTTTGACAACTTTTTCCACCTTATGTTCCCATGACTTTTGGATACAGGTAAGTCATATTTTTTACATAATGACCAGTGGATTAGTTTAGCAGTCGGTCATGTCAGCTTTGTAATCAGTTTGCGTTGATTTTCTGCACTAACATATTACATGTGAAACAGTTTTGACTTTGTCATTGCAAAGCCAGCAATTTGGATTGCTGGTGATTTTTTGAATCTTCGCTTTCATGGCATTAGTATGTTCTTGAGCAGCAAATATTAAAACTTCCATTTCTTTCTTGATGCTTTCCATCTTAAGCCATGCTCATGTCAAGTTGTTATCACATCTTCCTTCTATATTTTCAAGTGCTGTCCATGCAAGGCTTTGGCTTTTCATCCATTTAATTTGTCATCTAGCTATTTTTCCTTATATTCTGCCTTTGTTTCTGTTGTTTTAATAATGTTCTCCATTTTCACAGCCTGCAGCAATTGGTACTTTGGTTCACATAGTCATTCAAACTTTGCTTTTCTTCTTCTACAGTTTGATGGACTTGCAATAGCCCTCTGCCGCCTATTATTCTTGTCAGGTACAGCCTGTCGACATCACTTCATGGATGTAAAGTACATATTCAAAAGTATACATGTTTCCGGTCCAAATTTTCCAGTTCAGACAAAGTTCAATTAATAATTCCAGCTGGGTAGCATATCACTGGAACTGCCACTGTATTAATGACTTTAATTATGTTTCCAGCATTCAGTTTTGATTTTAAAAATTTTGTGGACCTTCCTGATGTATTCCTTTTGCATGGACTGTTTGACATTTCCATTCAAGATGTTATTTGTAACTGTCATTATTTATTATCTCTTTTATTCATTAAACATTGAAACTCAGTCAACTGAACATTTAAAATGTGTCACAAATATAATTGACAGACATGTTGTTATTGTTGTTGTAGCAGTAGTAGTTATTTACACAAAGGTGAAATCACAGCTGCCAGTTCTTTAGCTGATGTTCGCCTTCATATGCATGTAGCATCTAGCAAGAATCTAGGATGTCATCATGTATTGGTATAGTGTGTGGATCCAAGCAGTGGATTTTGTAATTGATAGATGAAAATTTTGTCAATGCGCATATTTTCGAAGCGTGGTCTACATTTTTTTTGAATGGCACCCATTGTGTCAATAACCATAGCCAGTGATGCCATATCTTTTCACTTTCATTTTCAGAAGTTTATATTTTGTGATCCATAATTCTTTGTCTTTTATCTACTATCCCCTGAAATTGTGACACAAATTAGCCATATTTTCTTCTTTTTAGCCTAAATCTGGTGTGTTATTTATTAGATTTTTGTTCTCTCTCTCTATGTATATATGTCATTATCATCATCGTCGTTGTCGTCAACATCATCATCATTTTATCCACTGCAGGATGAAGGCCTTTCCGCATGTTTCCAACCACTATGTGTCCAGAACTTTTTTTTGCCAATTGGGCCTACAATACTAGCTGACGTCGTTGATCCATCTTTTTTTAGGTCTCTTTCATGGATGCTTTTTATCAAGCGGGATCTTTCTATGACTGCCTTGGTCCATCTGCCATTCATCAGTTTTTTTGCTATGTGACCAGCCCATTTCCATTCCAATTCTTTACTCTCTTGATGATATTGCATACTTTCGTTTGTTCTCTAATCCATGTGCAGGTCTTTCTACCTTGTCTTGTGATGCCAAGCATGTGTCTTTCCATGGCTTTTTGTGCCACTCGTAACTTTTGTATTGATTGTGAGGTTAGTGTCCATGCTTCATCAGCATATATTAGAGAAGGTAGCACATACTGATCAAATTTTTTCCCTTCAGACAAAGGGAGAAGTTGTCTTGAAAATACAATAAAGGAAATTGGGCAGCATGTTAAATATGATTGACAGGCATTCGGAATTAAGCATAATTTTCAAGAACAACCTCCCCTATGTATATATATATTTGTATTTCATTGCTGTCCTAAATCAAGTCACCATGTGATTGGGCCCAATTTTACAACTATTTTTATGTGATCATAAGCAAATTAGTGGAGTATTTAAGCAAATCACATGTTTCTTAAATGAATTTGGCTTCCCCAAATTACAGGCAAAAAAGGTTACAAATCAAGATCATGTGATATAGGATGCTGCAGCTGGTCATAAATGTGAGCCTGTTGCCAAATGTTCGAATTGCAATCAAATGATTGCGGTGGTGGCATGACAGTCATAAGGACAAGTAAGGGATGTAAAGCATGTTTTCCTAAGCCATCATAACTGAATTGTCACTAAACAAAATTAAGGGCTACTTGTAGAGAACAACATTGCCTTTTTTTTTAATGACAAGTTCCCAGTTATCAACATTGATAGCTTAGCAGGAGAGAAAAACATTACTTTGCTTTACTGTGCAAAACATCTGTTTATATCCCACTTTTCCATATGTACAATACACAATTGCCTTAGAGTGATTAAAGTATACATTAAAGAAATATAAGCATAAAAACCAATTAAAATCAAGACTAGCTATCATTAACTAATTTAAATCACAAGCTAAGGTCTATATACCTTTAGCTCACTCAACAAACTGATGGGAATAATTGCTAAGCAAATTAGGCTTTAAATCTGGGCTTTTTTTCCCCATATTTTAGATTCTGCAGCTGAGAAAACTGAAAGTATATCAGCCCAGCCACAACATCATCACAACTTAATGTGTTCTTTTGCTTGGCAGTTCATCCTAAAACTCTGGGTAAAATCAAGTTCTTAGTTTTTGTGCTTGATAGCAATAGTAGACCAATTCTAAAACTAAAAATGAGGTAATTACATATGCCAAAGGTTACTGGTTTGAAAAACAGTAACCTTTGTATTGCAGGAAAAGGATTTATATTATTTGTAGTTCATTGGTTGGGGTGGGGTGGGGGACAGCTCTGTGGAAAAGCTGCCAGTTGTATGAGATTAATAACAGAGTTTCTTTAAATCTTTTAATTACTATTTTCTTAGTAATACAATAACTAAATCCAGTCACCATTTAAGGTTTGAAATATGATTACTTTTAATCAGTATTTCTGAACAGCAGGCAAACTACCACATAGAATTTGTCACATAATCAGAACTTGATATACTTTTTAAAAAATTAAAAATATACATTAAATACTTTTCAACACTGTTTTTCTTAACAGTGCCATCCTATATATGTCTCTCAGAATTAAATTCCATTGGGCCTAAATGGGGTTTAGCTAAATTATATAGGATTGGCCTTTATTTATCTGACAGCCATTGAGTTGCTTTTATACTGTGTAGTCTCAAAGAGGCTCAGTAAAATTTTAATAACCAAAATCTGCAATAAGGCACAACAGTATGAAATCCTCCTGTTTAGGGCTCTAGCCAGGGTTCCAGATAGTCATTGATATACAGTACCTATTTGACCTCTTCATCTGCACAGCTTAGCTTTATGTGACTGCTAAATATGTTCTCCATTCAAAGTTCTCATTGCAATATTCTTTCCCTTCTTTCTTTCTCCACACACTCTTTATTCTAATATTGCCTGTTTTATCATTGTATCAATTTTCTGGCCAATTCACAATCAATACAATGGAAGTAAATTGTATCAAAACCCACATACATATAATGTAATAATCCCAGAGTCAAAAGAAGCTTATTTGAAATGTGTTTTGTAGGATTCTTGAAGGCATTTGGATTCTCTTGTTTTTGAATTATCCCAATTATATTTATTTTTCAATAGAAGAAAATATATGTACTCAGGGTTGAACTGTGGAGTCCTGGTGCTCTCTGAGTTTGGTTTTGCTTGCAGACATTTCATGGCCAACTAAGTAACATGTATGCTGAGAGTAAGTGTGGGATTTGCTCTCTGTTTATATACAATAGTTTGCCCTGCCAGTGTTGGTCTAGATGTGGTTTTCTAACTAGTAGTTCCTTGATTAGTGTATTGTGTTCTGCTTGATATTTGTCTGTGTTAATCCCTGTTATCTGGGAGTTGCCTGCTGGAGAGGACCTGTTCTGCATTTTTGTGTTGTTTCTTTCTGAGATTTTTTATGTCTCTTTTGAATGGTGGTTTATTTCTATGTGTTTATGGATGTTTATTTTTGTCACTATATATATTTTACTGGATATGATTTAATTTTATCTAATTAAAACTGGCTCACATATAGAAAAGAACAAAAATAAAATACAAAGAAGATTGACAAAAAAACATGTGCAAAATACCTAATTAGGGGATCCATCTAGTGTAACCCAGGCCTGGGAGAACAACTAGGTTTCCAACATCTTTGGGAATGTCAAGGATTGGAGGCCTCATAGATTTTGGGAGGGATTGCATGCCAAACGACAGGTATCATAACTGAGATATTAATTTATGTATACTGAGTAATATGAAGATTATATAAGAGTTCTATTTCCACTAAATAAATCATCAACTTGTTTCACTATTATTGCACTGAATTCTGCTAGATTAAATCTAATAGTGACTATAGTGTAGACACAGGGAGGTCTAATGAACACTTTAGGTTAAAGTGAATATTCCAAACAATTTAATGCATTTGAGAACAAGGGGAAAATCTCTCTTTCTTACAATGGACACATTCATTATTTATTTTCTATATGACCAGAATTAAGAGTCCAAATAATAATTTGGGGGCCCTCTTTTCTATAGATATCCCTGTTATTAATACCAAGACATTTCTACAAAATACATTTCCATATACACTTCTTTACTCCCCTTGAGGGTACTGTATATACTCGAGTATAAGCCTAGTTTTTCAGCCCACTTTTTGGGCTGAAAAAAGCCGCCTCGGCTTTATACTCGAGTCAGTGAAAATTTGCCCGAAATGGAGGAGAAAAAGGGGCGGGGCCATGCCGCTGGGTGACACTCGTGAATGGCCCAGTGCCCCTGTGAGTTTCCCCTCCCTCTGTGTCAGTTTGCCGCGCAGCGCGCACCGCACCATCCCCCTCCTCACGTTCTAATGTAATGCAGGGCTGTCTTACGATTCCCCTTCCTCCCACTCCTGCCGCTCTGCAACCGATGTCCCACCTCCTCCCTTGTTATGGCAAGCAGCCACATAGCGATGTCCCACCTCCTCTGGTACAGTGATCCAATGATAGGAATCACTGTGCCGTGTGTCATAGGAGGCGGGACATCGCTCCCGCGGCTGCACGGGACATCATCATCACAGCGGGACATCAGCATCAGAGGTGAGTGATACGTATTCATTGAATACACCGCTAGTTTACTGTTTTTCTTTGAAATAAATATTCAAAAACATATTGGTATCTATTTTATTTTTGAAATTTACCGGTAGCTGCTGCATTTCCCACCCTAGGCTTATACTCGAGTCAATAACTTTTCCAGTTTTTTGTGGTAAAATTAGGTGCCTCGGCTTATATTCGGGTCGGCCTATACTCGAGTATTAACGGTAACCTGAAAATTCTTATTCTCTGCCATTTGTTTGATATTTCTTTCCATTCATCTACTCACTTACTACAACAGCTGCATCTTATTTCATGATCCATGTCTCTTTGCTTCATTTTAACTTATGCTTTCATTTGAGCTTACTTTAGTTATTCAGCAAAGACAATATTACTAACCACATTTTTTAATAAAAAAATATTTCTGCTGAAGTTTTGCATACCAGGTGGATTTTGAAAAATAATACAAAAGGCCTAACAAGCCCCAACAGGATATTAATAGCAGGTGAAGATACCTGTGATTCATTCTTTATTATTTCTTTCCATCAGTCTCCTTCACTGATATGTAAGAGATCAAGTATTAAATCAGTAGTCGGTCAAACCAAATTGAAATATATCAGTTCTCAAAGCAAAGCAGACCAAAAGAGGGAATTAAGGAGATGAAGGAGTGGGTCTACATATTAAAAAACTGAAGAAAAAATCATGCAATGGGGAAAAAAATGAAGAACCAAGATAGAAATGTAAGAAGAACTAATGTGTTCCCATTTCCTTTAAAGGTTTCCCAATTATTTATGATAACTGAAAATATTGTGACATCTGTAGACAAAAGACTAAGTTTTATGTAGTGCTACAAGTTTCTAGTCAATGAATTGCACTTCTCTACTGTTGCTATTAATATAACAAATGGAATGATGCAATTGTACTATGTGGTAGTAGTGGCATTCTATATAAATGAGAACATGTATTAAATAAAGAATGAATTGGTGTACATTCTTACTGACTTATTAAGTAACCCTATTTCTAGGATTCTTGTTTTAAATGAGTTTGGAACAATCATTTATCTTCCCTTTTACACTCAGCTTCAATTAAAGCATTAATTGATTTTTTTGCACAGAATAACAAGAACAGATGTTTACCTTAAGAAATTAATAATTTAATTAATTTAAATTATTTGGACTGATTTTTTTCCACTTCTGGAAGGTTTAATCCAATTAATGGAAATAATTTCAGTTCATATTGAGGACACTAAGTAAGTTAAGGAAATACCTTACTTAATAACCAAATTAAAGAACAAGATATGAATTTTTAAACAGTTATTTAGGGGGTGGGGATCATGTGGCCTGGATTTGTCCCGTTTTATGCTTTTGTCTAGAGTGCATTTCCAAAAATATTAAGTTACATTTGAGCACTGTGAAGAACTTTACTTTTTTCATATCTTATTCTTTAATATAATTTTATTAAAAGTTTTTAAAATAATGAAAATATTTAAAGAAAGAAGTTAAGGAAGAATACAAAATAAGTAAGAAAGAAAATAGAAAATAAAAAATTATAAAGTAGCTTCCAGGATTTTGACAATGGTATAAAGGATTTTTTAAACTCTTCTTTTCAGATTCCAATCATAATTTCTTTCCTTCAATGTTACTTTGTGTCAAAGTTCTTAGCCCATTTATATATAGTCTTTCACTTGTTTTATTTTCTGTTTCAATTTCAACATAAGTTTATTGCACTTACATGTTCATCATTTCTACATGTCAACTTCACCTGGTTCATTGTTCAACTTCTGTCTTTCTGCTGCTCCATTCCATTATTCACTTTTCTACTTAATCTTTCTCTTATCTGTACATATGAAACTATAAAAACTAAATCCCTTGGGGGCCAGTGCTGTTCTCAATTTCATCTTATATTTCCATGTCCTTCTTCTAAGAACTCTAGATAAGTTAATCATTTTTCTTTACCAGCAATCTTTTTTCCCCCTATAAATGCTTCTTGTGTGAGATCAATAAGGCATTTTTGGGGCACACTCTGGGTTTAATATCTGTTCCATATTCTCAAATGCACTACTAATTTGAAGATTCTTAAAATCCACATTAATCTAACATTATTATACCATAGAAACTATGCCACCTGAACCACACATTAGGCCCTTCTAATTCTGGTGTTTTTTTAAAACTATTTTCTCATAGCAAATCAATGATTATTAGATGTTTATTCCCAAACTCGTTAGAACTCTGTAAACATAATAAATATGAGACACAAACAAACAAGCAAACAGAATGGTGCCGTTTGGCCAGCAATCACATTCTCCTTATGTTGGGAAATATAAGGGGAATAGAATGTCAATTTATTTTAAGGAATGAGCATGCAGCGATAGGTAAATTGATTGAGATCCCAAGCATGAAAATGGATGAAATGTATTCTAACATGCTAGAATGGAAAGAATACCTTCCCCAGTACTCTTGCCCCGATTAAAATAAAGAATTTAATAGATATTAGTGGACGGTGAAAAACACTGCTGCTCTTTAACATAATTAGACATTCTAGAACTGTAAAGCATTGAAGAACTAAACATCACAAACATTACAAGGACTGAGCCTTGTCTGAATGAATGAATGAATGCTTGTATGTATACACAAAAGTTATAGAACCTTTTGATCATTGAAACATTAATATTGTCTTCATTTTCTTTGCATCTAATGATTCCCTCTCTATAGGTATAACTTTTGCCAAGATTGTAAGACCTTTGGTAATATACTGTATGTTATGCTACTGACATTGCTCATTAGCCCTTCCCACAGTTTCCATTTAGGATTAGGTGTGGATGATAACTTCTTTTAATTTCTGGGAAACAAATGCATGATTTTCAAAAGTTCCCCTTTCAGAGAGTACTTTTAGTTTAGATTTAAAACAGTAATTGTACCACTTACCATTTATATTATTACATGATTTTAGACAAGTCTCAACTTCAGTTCTAATTATAATGATTAAGATCAATTTTCAGATACAAAGCAACATATTCAAGGTACCAATACATACTCAAAAATTCATTTATTTTTTTTCTTCTCTTGTACAATGGTAGAAAAAAATATTCATCTTGCAATAATATATTTTGGTGACTGCAACTTAGTTGTAGATTTAGCACTTGTGAATTCTACTCTATGATCCTTTGCAAAGTTGGGAGAACAACTAATATATTCAACTATGATCACCCCATTTCAGGTATCATGGCATACCACTGTATATCATGGAAAGTGGCTACATTTTTTCCCATAGCTCTGGTATGAAACAATCATTGCTCCAGTGGAAAATCAGAATGTTAAAATATTTGTGGCAGAATTTTAAAATAGAGTCAACCACTGTCTGTCATGACTATTACAAATCATCAAGACTGTAATATGGATTCTACATTGTGTCAAGTGGCTCACCAAAAGGTCCTCTGATGGCCTTTGTGGTAAAGAATATCATATTATTAAGAGTTGGCTAGCAAACATAAAATAATACTGATATGATCTGGACTTCATTGAGCATACTAGAATAGCCAGGAATGCTTGATGGAATTCAAAACAAAAATACAAGGAACGTAAATATCTAGCTTCAAGCACAGATGGGTATAATTCCTATTTGCTGGTTTTTCCAGTATAATTCTACCAAGGAAGTAGTCATATATGATTTGATTTATGGCATTCTATACAGTCATGTGACAAACAAGTCATACTGTTTCTATTGTCCAACTAGCATAATCAGAGTTAAGAGGTAGAATTCTGAAATAGAAAACTAATATATATACATTGGATGTGTATTGCTAGAAATAACAGAATGGACTGAAATTGAAGAAACAAGCTTATTAAACAAACAGGAAAATTAATGTAAGTGATAAAATATTGCTAATCGATAGAATAGGGAAAAAATCTATTTAACTAATTCCAGTGGCAAGTATAATTTTTAGTCAGTGTAATATGCAATATAATTTGGATACTAAAACAGGGGGGGGGAGAAGGAAATATTCATACTTACTGATTTGATTTCTTACATCATTTACTTTTTGTCCCAAAGATTTGGCTTCAGCAAACCTGATAAAAGCAATCAAGTTTAGAATTTTTACTAATGCATAGTACAACTAGTCAACATTTCTATACTATTTTCAGTTGTGGTTTGCCTGCACATTAAGTTAAAGTTGAATCTATGGAAATGAATCACATAAGACTGACAAAGTGGCAAGTTTGTATTTTGTACTGAAAATGTGTGTGTTTATGCATACACACTGTTACTATTACACGCTCTGTTACTTTTAACAGTAACATTATCTCTATTAACAGAGATAAAGTTATCTTTTTCACTCTGCATTCTGATATTGTTAAAATTATTCAGCATCCTCATTCACCAAATCAAATGCTTTGATTGGGTATTTTGCTAATGTTATTTCTTTAAAACAAATATTTGAGGAAGAAGGAAGGAAGGAAGAAAAGAAGGAAGGAAGGAAGGAAATAATCAATCAAATATCCTATGCCAGAGATAAGAAATAATAGCAATAATGATTATGCTTATATCCCATAGTGCTTTACAGCATTCTCAGAACAATTTACAATGTAGAAGCATTATTTGCATATTGGCCCAACAATCTGGGGCCTCATTTTACTGACCTAGGAAGGATGGAAGGCTGACTCAACCTTGAAGTACCTTAAACCTTAACCTTAAAGTATGATTTAGTCCAAGTCCTACTCTTTTTCAGCCCCCCCACTTTTTGAAAGCAATATTAATATTTGATTTTTTTTCTTAGAACAAAACAAAGAAGAAACATGTTTAATTTTGCTAGCCACCCAAGTCACATATTGAGATGGGCAGTCATATACATTAATTAAATAAATAAACAAACCAACAAACATCTGTGTTAAACCAACAGGTGCTAATCTCTCCATGGTCTAAAAAAGTGGTATCTCTCAGACCAGGAAGTGAATGAATTCAGACTTTGCTGGTAAGAATGTCCTACATGACATCACTTCTACTAGTTACATTTGGTTTCTAGGTGCTTTCTAAATAACAATAACTCTGTATCTATGAGTTAAAGAAGGCAATATGTCTTTGAAGATAAATCTGACTTATATTTGTGTGGACAGAGCTATATTGTTTTCTTGTCAGTTATACAGAAGTGATCTACCATTGCCTTCTTCTGGAATGTGTTTTGATTTCCCGTCTAGCCTATAGCACTGGGATTTCCTGGTGGCCTAGCATGCAAGCATTAACAAGGTCTGATTCTTTTTTCACCATCAGCCATGATTTGCTACATTGCTACCACTGCTGTGACTAGTTCTGCTTTTATAACCTCTCAAGTATCATGATGCTTTAATTCTATTAATAAAGTTGTAATAATTAATGAGAGGAGATCCCATGGACAAAATCCTGAGGACAAATGGAATGTAGGGAAGTTGGGAACTTCTCAAAACCCAGATGCTGAAGGTATAAATGCACACTATTCTGAAAAGGAAAAATGGGAGGGAACCAGGAAAAACCTCTCTCTATGATTAGCTTTTTCAGTTTTAACTGAATTTAGAATCCAAAGCGTATATAGAAAATGGGGTGGGTGGGAACAGTCACCAAAGAGTTATGGCAGCAGATGGAACTAACGCTTGCTTAAAGATGGCAAGTAGGACCAGCAATTCCATCCCTAAGGAACATGTTTGTAAGATGCGGTTTTAAAATGCAACATCATGTGACTGCAGTTGTGACAGTCCCAGATGTTGTTCTTAGAATCCTGCTTGGTTGCAGTGTCCCATGGCCACGTGATTGCTGCTTGCAACCTCCTGCCAGCTTCTCCAGTGACTTTGCTTATCAAAAGATGGTAGTGAAAGTCACAAATGGCGATCAGGTGATTCCAAGATGCTGCAACATTGTAACTGCAGACCAGTTGCCAAAGTGTCAGAAGTGCAATCATGTGCCTCCAGGACACTGAGACAGCTGCAATTACAAGGACCCATTTTCAGTCTTCATTCAGCACTGTATTGTTTTCATTAGTTTGATCTTTGTTATATTTAATTTTATTCCCATTTTTTCACTATGCTCATTGACTTTTATTACCAGACCTTGAAGATATTTTGCATTTTAGTTATTAAATAGTATTATTAGCATAGCACAAATTATTGATGGTTCTTCCTCCAATTTTAAAATCATGCCCATCTTCCCTTCATATTGAGCATGTAGGATAGGTAAATAAAGGAAGAATATATTTAGCAGACATTTAATAGGACTTTAGTGCAACTTTAATAGTACCATTGAGTGAGAAGTTGTTGAACTGTATACCATATTGTGATGATTGAGATCTGAAATTTCCTAAAACATTTTGATGTGTTTATTAAATGGTTTTAGGCAATTTCAGATCTCAATCATCACAATATGTTTTAACACATAGTAGTTAACCGATATGCTACTTGTAATTTGCCTCACCTGCATCTGCATATCCAAAGTATTTTTTCTCCCATTCTCTTTCCTTCAGGACATCCCCCCCCAATTTAAATCCTACCTTAGTCTAGCCACTCTATGTGTCTGATAAAGTGAGCTCCACTCATGAAAGCTTATACCTAGTAATAATATTTGTTAGTTGTAAAAAGGTGTTACAAGAGACCATATTTTACTCTTCACCCCAAGAGTTAAGAAGTAGGTAGGTAACACTTTGCTAATATGAATGAGTTTACATCTTCAAGAACAAAGTAGCTACCTGCAAGAGTCTTAAGGGAGGTCGAGAATGTCATCTTGCAGCCCTTTTGGTGATCTTTAAGAAATCATGCTTAATGCTAGGAACTGGAGTATGGTAAATGTTGTTCCTATCTTCACAAAATGGGAAAAAAGAAGACTCAAGTAACTACATTTTTGACATTTTGACATTTATTACAATTTATAGGCCGCCCTTCTCCCTGAGGGGACTCAGGGCGGCTTACAATCACGGGAAGGGGGTGCAATAATACAAGACAAACAGTGAGTAAACAAGATAGATAATAAAACACCAACTTGCATTCAACAGTCAACACTCGGGCGGGTAATTTAAAAACTTATCCCCAGGCCTGCTGGGAGAGCCAGGTCTTAAGGGCCGTGCGGAAGGTCTGGATGGTGGTGAGGGTACGAATCTCAACGGGGAGATCGTTCCACAGGGTCGGAGCTGCAACAGAAAAGGCTCTCCTCCGTGTAGTCGCCAGTCGACATTGACTGGCAGATGGAATCCGGAGGAGGCCCAATCTGTGCGATCTAATCGGTCGAAGGGAGGTAATCGGCAGAAGGCGGTCTCTCAAGTACCCAGATCCACTACCATGGAGTGCTTTAAAGGTGGTCATCAATACCCTGAAGCGCACCCGGAGATCGACAGGTAGCCAGTGCAGCTCGCGGAGGATGGGTGTAATGTGGGCAAACCGTGGTGCGCCCACTATCACTCGCGCGGCTGCATTCTGGACTAACTGCAGTCGCCGGATGCACTTCAAGGGCAACCCCATGTAGAGCCCATTGCAGTATTCCAGCCTAGAGATCACAAGGGCTCGAGTGACTGTTGTGAGAGCCTCCCGGTTCAGGTAGGGCCGTAACTGGCGGACCAGGCGAACCTGGGCAAATGCCCCCCTGGTCACAGCCGACAACTGATGGTTGAGACTCTTTTACTGCTACCCTGATTTACTACTAGGGAAAACATTGCCACAGATTTTAACCAGTCAGTTGGTGAGTATTTAGAAAAGAATGCATTGCTTGGCAGGAGTCAGCATGATTCAGTCAAAAATAAATCATGCCAAACTAACCTGATCTTCTTTTTTGATAGTGTGACCAGTTTAGTTGACCACAAAAATGTTGTGGACACAGCATATTTTGACTTTAGCAAAGCATTCAACAATGTTTCCCATTACATTCTTGGTAGAGAAGATCGCGAAATATGTGCTTAACTATTCTATCATTAGGTGGATAAGTGCGGATTGAATCCAGTATTAACGGCTCGAGAGGCATGATGAGATGTATCACAGGTCTTTATTTTAGGCTTTGCACTATTTAACAAATTAATAAATTTATGTTAAGTTTATGAATTCTGCATAGACATAAAAATAGAGGAAACAGGAAGCATCTTGAAGGACAGTATCAAGATTTTGCGACAAATAAAAACTCCTATTATTTGGATAAGAAAAATCAAGTATAAATATTGAGACAGCAGATGAGGGATCATATTTGGTAGCAGCATATGCAGAAAAGATCTGCATATCTTGATGGATCACAAGTTTGACACAGAAGAAAAAAGGAAAGGAAAGGAAAGGAGAAATGAAAGGAGAAAGTGAAGCACCAGTGAAGTACAGCATCAACAAAGATCAAAAGATGCCACTAGTGATTTCAAAATATTACATCCATTTCTAGGATTGCGTTTTAGGAAGGTCATTAACAAACTGGAGCAGGACCAAAAAGAGATTAACCAAGGTAGGAGGTTTGGAAAGATAATTCTAGGACGAAGGTTTATAGGTACTGGTATATTCAGCTTGGAGAAGAGATGATTGAGGGAAACACCATATCTACGTTCAAGTAATTGAAGGGGTATCATGTAGAAAATGGGGATAGAATTATTCTAGAAGACAAGACAAGAAATAATTGGACAAGAAATTAAGGGACAAATATAAAAAAATTACTTGGGCCCTTGAAAACATTTCCCAATAACAAGAGCTGTTCAACAATAGAACAGATTGTACCATGAGTATGATGGACTCTATTTTGCTGAATGTATTTAAACAGAAGCTTGGTAACAACTGTCAGCAATGCTATTATAGTGGTTTCTTGCACTAATCTCTGAGATGTCTTTCAATCCTTACATGATTCTATGAAACTACATATAGAATATGTTTGTGAAAACTATTTGTGGATTTCAATTGACTCAAAATCCAATGAATCATCTGTTGCAAAAAGCACATTACATAAATGCTTAGTTGTAATGATAATCTGTTCATTTTCAACCCCAATTCAGTTTTAAAAGGCTTGAATAGGTTGCGGTCATGCAGCTTAGGAAACCTGTTGACATAAAACAAGTCTAAATAAACTTGCATCTAAATTATTATGTGTTTTATGTAGGCAACCTTTGAAGATGGTTTGGAAGCTCTAGCTGGTACAGAATGCTACCACTAAATTACTGGCCAGCATGCAATGCAAGAGTCATATTACACCTACTCTATGATTTGTATAGCCTGCCTATTTACTGCTAAACCTATTTGATGATTTTGATGTTGATTTGGAAGATGCAATGTTGTTTGGGTTCAAAGATTGTGAAATTTCTTTCCCAGTTTGTCATAACTGAGCCTTGGAGCTACTTGGAAGGGAATCTCTTTGTTGTTTGTTAATGGGCAATTCCAAGGAGGAAGTTACTCCACAGCTTCCAAAATAGGCTAGGCATCTTTATATCCAATTCCCGTTTTATCCAAACTGGTTATTTTATTTTGGTTTTGCAGATGACTTGTGTCTATGATTTTACAATACTTGATCATTATTTTTATTTGTTACCAAGAAAAAAGACCAGGGTTTCACTCTGTGTGTGTTCCTTGGTTAACAACCATTCATTTTGTGAGTATTTGAAGTTATGGCAGTGTTGAACAAAGGGATGACCACTGTAGTATCCCCAGAGCTGCATGGTAAGAATTTGGGCATGTAGCAACCCACCTGCACTTATGATTGCAGGAGCGCTTCAGCTCCCCCACCTGCCTATTTCATCCCTGCTGCCCTGGCCCATAATTGTTGTCTCTTTGCTGCCACTGCACTCTGGCTATTTGTGAGGCAGTTGCTGGCCACATGTTTTCTATTCCAGGTCACACATGGTGGGTTCCTCACAAGAAGGTGAAATTGGGGAAGTTGGCCTCATATGGCCAGCAGCTGTCTCATGAAGGGGCAGGCTGAACATGCCTCCTTGGCATTGGGAGCAAGGAGGCAGTCTAGGACATCTAGTCTAGTCTAGTCTAGGACATCTAGGATGGCAGGGTGCAAGCAGCAGGACCTTTGGAGTACAGGAAGTTGAGTGCAGCTGTGGTTGAGATTGGATTGAAATAGCTGTGGTTTACTGGGTGGCTGCAGCTTTACACCATGTTGCGATGCTGAGCCAGGTTGAGCATCTGGGGCTTCCTGGGGCAGCTATGGCTTTGTGCTGTGAAACAGGAGCTTTTTGCAATCCCAGATATGCATGCCAAGAAGCTCCTGAGTCACAGCATGGCTAGTAGCCCCAGAGCAGTGCCGTTCTGGGGCTGCTTGCCACTTCCTTAAGGCAAGGGCCAGGATGGCCAAAAGGCAAGGAATTGGGGAGGGAGAATAGGCAATTGGGAAAAGTTGAAGGGGGGACAGTCCCCTACTTTGGAAAAAATGAAGCTCAGGACTGGGAGAGAAATGTCTCATGGTCTTATATAGTAAATTATTTTCATTTTTGTTGTTTGTTCTCTCTACAGCAAAATAAAATTTGCAGCAAACTAAATTGTAATGACTGGAATGAAGATGCCAAACTTTACTGCCAGGATCTTGGAGTTATGGTGCTTTAAAATTTCATCCTTTAAAGGTGTCTACAACTTTGTTTATCACATGAACAAGATGAAATTACATCTGAATAACCAAGTGACCTAATTGCATGGATTGCAATTTATATACATGAAGTTTCCAACACCCACTTTTTGTGACTTTGAACAAGTACAAAATATTATACAGTAATTTGCTCTTTCCGGAGTTAAAACTATGCTATCAATTTCTAGTATTTTTTATTCTAAATTTCACCGACATGATCTTGTTGCATGTTGCTCAGCATTGAGACATTTGTACAGGTAACAGATATGTGAAGATAACTATCAACAATATTCACAGGTTATAATATGTATTAAAATTGAACAGCATGGTAGCCTAGTGTAAAGACTCCCACTCGGAAGGTTGGGAGTTCAATCCTAAGTATCAGCAGATGTTTCTCACCTAGGGTGCAAAGAAAAAAAATCTGCTACAAACTCCATGTGGTGCCAGGAAAGGCATCTGGCCAGTAAACGCTCAGCTCTATCCAGTTGCTGCAACTCTACCCCAAATTAAGGGATTACAGGGTTGTTAAAAAGGGAGTTAATATGTATTAAAATTCTTTACCCTGAACGTACTTTTCCAAAATACTTTTTAAAATACTTTTTAAAAGCATAATAAAAAGTATTTACCAAGAGTTATAACCAAATAACCACTATTAGACAAACTGTCTCCAGCAAATGGACCCGAATAGAGCATGTAACATGTTCCACAATGTCCCTAAGAATGGATATTGAGCCTGATTTCTGATCACTGATGATGGGTTTTTGATCCATAATATTTTAGTGTTTGCCTAATCAATAATCTATTAGACTACGCAGAACCGCTATTTTACCTTTTGCATTTAAGTGATCTGGCTATTTTACTACTGAATAAACATTATAATGACAGACTCTGCCTGAACTATCAAAGATATTTAACAACTCTTTGTCAGCCTGTAGAATTATTGAGATTATATATGTCTATGGAGATTCAGTAATCCAGGTCATGGTTGTCCCAAAAGTGCTTTCCCCACCCCACCATAGAGGCAACTGGACTTTCTGGTTTTTCTCTGAAGATCTTTCGCTTCTCATCCAAGAAGCTTCTTCAGCTCTTCAACTTTTCTTCAGAGCTAAAAAAAACATCTTCAAAGAAAACCCAGGAAGTCCAGTTACCTCTTGGGGGAAAAAAGCACTTTTGGGATTGAGATATTAACTTTGGAAAAACATATATAATGCTTGTTCTTTTATAAATAATAGAAAGCACCCTAAAGGATAAAAAGAAAAAGAAAACTCTATTCCAATATTCAAGAATATCTTTGGAATGAACTCATATTGTTATGATTTTTGTGGCTAGGATAAGTTCCTTGTCATGAATTTTTTATGGTTACTCATATATGTACAATCAGCCTTATTATCAACGATATGATTAAATGATTATCTGGGCAAGGATTTGTCTATGATGAAGAATTGGAAAAAAACTATATGTTCCATTTTGTTTAACAAAAGTGGATATTGAACAAAGTAAAAAACAACAACCACTCAGCTTCATAAGAGGCATACATTAGGTAACTATGTTCTTTCAATTATTGACTTTTTATTGATTCTTACTGAGCACAATAGTGAAACAGGAAAAAGGGGTATATGATGATCATGTAAAACTTAGGTGGCCACCCCAGAGCTGTAGATTCACTACAATCCCTTAAAGGATATAAAAACTCTCATCTTGTTCAATCATGATTTGGCAATCTCTTGCTATCCTAAGAATTATTCAATCATTTCTGTTGAATATTTGTACATACTTTGTGCACTGCTAAAATTGACTCAAGATATTAAAATTTAGGCCACAAAAATCTATTACCGAATTGAATAGTTAACATGAAAACATGTTTCCCTCACTCAGTAAACATTATTTAGAATAAATACTTAATTTGACTCAGGAATGAATGATAAATGTTGGCACCTTTTATTGTATATTTACTTGTGGTGCACTGTGATCTGGAGCCTATAAACTGTTGGGGAATGTTTGCAGATTGATGAAATTTATGTCAGAAACTTGGGTTGGATCCCTTTGTGATCCTTTTCAATCCCATGATTTTATGGTTAAAAATACTGACAAGTTGGAAACAATTTAGAAATAGATGAGAAGGAAAAATAAGGTGCCTGAGGAAGTAATGTTAGTGTGGTTGCATGGAGAGGATGGTGCCACCCTACCACAGAAAACTTAAGAAAAATCTATAAAAAGCAGTTCTCTGGACATCTTTAAGTAGTGCAAAGCATGAATTATGCCACTGGTTTATGGAAAAATGAATGCAACCATTTCAACTAGGGATATGGGAAAAGCCAAAAAATAAAAATCACACAGTAAAAAAAAGTAATTTTGAATCAAAATTCCAGCACAAAATGAAACAGATAGCAATCCTACCACATATATATTACTGGCATAACAAAGATTTACATTTAGGGGAGAGTTTTGTTAACTCTGAAATGTGTTGTATATATAATCTTACCTAGCAATTTGAATAGTGGCTTGGTCACTGAGTTTTTTTATAAGTGGTGGTTCAGCAGTTACATTCCAAATTACAGAGTAGATCTGAGAAGAGTTTGTTTTAAACAAGTGTGATGTATCTAAAGTTCCCAATGTCATTTGCTAATGGGTTTTCACATACAACAAAGCACTTCTTGTGCTCTTTGTATCCTAACATATGCAGCAGTTACTATAAATACAGCAAATAATGCTATCCTATGCATGTTTACCCAGTACACATCCTAATTTGATTTATCCCATGTGGATGCTAGGATTTAGGCCAAAGATCAAATTTAAATCCTAGCTTTTATTTTATATTGGATTCATTAAAATGGATATCTATTCTGCAAAATTTAGAAAGATTGCACAGTATTAAAAAAAACTTAAGTGAAATGTGTATTAAACAGGAAAAACTGTTTTCTGCTAAGATTAAAATGATATTTTTCAGATGTCCATCTATACCAGTGGTTCCCAACATGGAGGCGACGCCCCAGAGAGGGCAATTTGATTTTTAATGGGGGAAATTTGAACTTTGTTTAGGCTTCTTCCATGTGAATAGACTTCAACTTTTGAGTAAAGTAAGAATTATATGTCACGGGGGAGGAGGATCAGGATTTTAGAAATGTTTAGGTGGGGCATGGGCAAAAAAAGTTTGGGAATCACTGATTTAGATACCTAAATATTTGGTTTCCTCTATGCTAGGATATCTGCAAGAAGTAAAAACTATTGTCAGGCGAGAGTACACCAACTGAGTTAGGAAAATTTTGAAATCTAAATTGAATGGTGGAAATACAATCAAGGCCATAAATACCTGGGCAATACCAGTTATAAGATACACAGCTGGTATAGTTAACTGGACACAAGCTGATTTGGACCTTTTGGACCGAAAAACCAGGAAACTAATGACAATGCACTACAGTTTACATCCACATGATGATACTGATAGACTGTACCTGCCCCGAAAATCAGGTGGCAGAGGATTATTACAAGTGAAGCAAACAGTTGAGGAAGAAAAACATGCACTGGCTGATTATTTAAAAGAAAGTCAAGAACATCTATTAATCGAAGTAAAGAACAAAAATCTACTGAAGGCCCAACAGATGAAACAAGAATACAGAAAAGATGTGATAAAATCAAGAATGGAGAGTTGGCAGAACAAAGCACTGCATGGCCAATTTCTGGAAAAAATAAAAGATAAAGTGGACAGTGAACAAACTTGGTTATGGTTAACAACAGGTACATTAAAGAAAGAAACAGAGTCACTAATCCTGGCTGCGCAAGAACAAGCTATCCGCACAAATGCTATTAAGGCCAAAATCGAAAGATCCTCTGATGATGCCAAATGCAGACTTTGCAAAGAAGCTGATTAAACTGTTGATCACATACTCATCTGCTGTAAAAAAATCACACAGACTGATTATAAATTGCGGCACAATTCAGTAGCACAAATGATCCATTAGAATTTGTGCAAAAATTATAATATTAAAACAGCAACAAACTGGTGGGAACATCAGCCTGAAAAAGTCACCGAAAATCAGATGGTCAAGATCTTGTGGGATTTCCGTATACAAACCGACAAAATACTGGCGCATAATACACTAGCCATCACACTGGTTGAGAAAAATAAGGTCACAATCATAGACATCGCAATATCGGGATAGCAGGGTTGCTGAGAAGGAACATGAAAAAATCGGAAAATATCAGGACTTAAAAATCGAAATTCAACGACTATGGCACAAACCAGCAGTGGTAATTCCAGTGGTAATTGGCACACTGGGTGCTATTCCCAAAGCACTGGAATTACATTTAAAACAGTTAAAAATTGACAAAATCACCATCAGTCAAATGCAAAAAGCCGCACTGCTTGGATCTGCATGCATATTACGAAAATACGTTATGACGTCCTAGGCCCCTGGGTCGGGCCCAACTAGTAACCAATGCCAAATCCGGCGAAACAACTGGCCACTATGATACAATTGTATAATAATAATAATATTGGAAGAACAAATAGGACCGAAAGCTAAAGTATTTCTATTTAAAATTTAACTAAAAGTACAATTGCATAGCATTTATCACTTTGGCTAAAGATAATGACTGATCATTTGTGTGATAATTCTTAAGAAGAAAGGTTGGAAGATGGCAGCAGAATAACTAATACAGTAATGGAGGGAATAACCAGGAAGAGAAAAATCAAAAACAGATAACACAAGACAGCTAAAGGAATCTAAAGTTTGAGAGGACTATGAAAAACTTTTTTAAAAAAATGCTTCAGTTTATCTCCAGAATCCTAATATTTCTCCTTGCATTTGGTGAATTCTGAAGTTCTGCCACGTTTAGTAGGCCTAGCACATGTGGAAAATTTGACAGGCAATCTTACTGGAGTGTGATTAAACTTCCTTAAAGACTATCAATTGAATGTTTTTAATATATCCTAGGTTAAGCTCCCTGAATCATTTTAACTATTGTACTATTATTAAAATATTTTTATTTATACAGGAGAGTTGGAAAACTGGAGAAAAACAAGTTCTTAATAACTGCTTTATTGTTCTTTAACTGGAATTCTACATTTACTGTTCCTTTCTCCAAAACTCTAAAATATTTTGCAGAGCTTCAAGATGAATGACTTGAATTTCATTTCGCTTCATTAATAGCAGAACATGCTCAAAGCTCTATATCCCATTACCATATCATGGAAATTCCCTAAGACATCACTATGAAGTTTCTGCTACATCAGATTTCCCATACACATAACATTTAAATATTTATACAGTATATTCCGTTTTGCTACATAACTGACTGCAGCTGAATGTTATATGGTATGGTCTTAGGTTATGAAGAAATTAATAACCATAGATTTGTGTAGCATATTTTCATTTTCAAAATTGTATAGCATATTTTTCTTTTATTCATAGTTTCCACAATTACATTAGCCAACTGGCAAATAAATTCTTCACACATATCCATATTTATGACATAAGTTTTTATTTGTGAATTGAGACATAAAATGTGTATCTACTTTTATTTATAAAAAGCCACTAAGCGATAAAATGTGTTTTTAACGTTTGTTTCTACACATGTTTTATGCATTCAAAACTAATTATATGAATATATTTTCCAGGATTCTTTTTATTATAGATATTCTGGTGTCTCTGCTTATCAGATCAATTTGTAAGATCTTCTAGAACTGAATAAAACTAAAGATTCTACACTGCTACTCTGTCACTTAATTCACCAATTTGTGGAATGTTTTCCACAGAGATGTAGTTTACAGTAATCTCTATCCTAAACAATGTCCCTGAGGTGTATACACTTCTTGCCTTTTGGTACAGTCTGTGCAGTTAGTATACTTATTTACTTAAACCATCTTCATATTATAATTAATTTATCTCTCCCAGCCAGAGGTATCTATTTTTGCCTACAAAAACTTTGAGTTTTATGGTTGAGTGTAAATCTTACCTTTGTTTAAGGAGTTGTTTATTGTCTTCAATAGTTATGCTATCTACATAATCTCTTTTGAAAATTTCAAAGGCTTCTTGGCGTCCAAGTGACATTTCTTTTCCCACTCCTGTTCAAGGAATACATCAGAATGGATTGATTTGTAGAAATAATATTTGAAAGTAAAAATAGTTCAAGTGGAGTTCAACTCTTACTAATAAACAGACTACTTGGCGATTGCAGAAATGGTTTGTCAATGCATTCTTTTGGAAGATTTTTGTCTTCCCTTTTTGAAAACAACTCAGGTGATTCCCCTATCCATGTTCAAAGCAATGTACTGTACCAATAAGTTCAAAATGATGCTTGTGAGCAGAGAGGATCACTTATGAAACATTTATTTCTGAATTTTTTAAAGCAATTACCTATTTTTTCAGATTTTCATAGCTGCTTTAACAGATGATCCCATCTCTCTCTGCATATGTACACATGCACAGCTGCTTTATTTCATTTTATTTTTCTGATGAAGCAAACTGGCTGTGCAAGGACAGACATGTAGAGACAGTAAGGAAAACATTCTGGAAAAGTTATGGCTGCTTCACTTGGCTCCATATATACTGAAGCACCTCTTTCAGAAGTTACATAGTCCCACTAATCCGGGCCAAGCACTTTTAGTTTCCAAGATCAGTCAAGATAAGCTAAGAGTTACTCAAGATTAATTAGAATTTCTGAGAAAATATACAATTTGGACTAAGTGAAAAAATTCTATGAAAATGAAAATCTTGCTAATTTACTTCTACTGTTGGCCAATTTTTTTTCCCTCCCAAACCACTCTGGATCCTGTCTGTCTTTTTTGGAATCAGCACAGCAACCACTTTCATACTAAATTAATCAATTTCTGTAGTATATGGAAACTTAAGTGTCATTTATAGATTCAATGGTATATCTAAAATGACAGAATCATGTTTATTTCATGTCATCTGAAGATTCATGAGTCCAAATGTTTCTTCTTAAACAGCTATTAATGTCTCCCTAATTAGAATCTGACGGTCAAAACTCAAAGCAATTTTTCTTTTCCAAAATTACTGATATTTTCAGGAAGGATTTTTTTCCAAACATTTTTCTTTGTTTTACTATTTTGGTTTTCAGTATCATACTATAAAATATATCATTGGTAACAAATGAAGAAACAAGGGTAGTTACCTCAGCTCCAAGTTCCCATTAGTTTATATGGTTAGGATACTGGAGCCATGTCAACTTTTATTCAGTTGGGAACAAAACCATTTTGAAGAATTTGAACTCAATAGTTGGAGGCGGACTTTTTGTTCTGAACTTGAAACAAAACATGTTTTCTATTTTCATACAAATCCCTATTAAATATGCATTTTACAAGATGCCTGCAGAAACCATTACTGAATTGAGCCAACAAAGAGACAAAAACAATGGGCTTATTTAACACTTTAATGAATAATATACTAAGAGCAAAAATATGCTATTTTAGGTATTGGTTTGGGGCTTCCTTATATGCACTGTACACATTTTTACAGTTGATTACCTGGCTGAAAGAACAAAACATATCTCGCATGTTTTACATATGAACAGCATTAAATTATAAAGTATGATGTCTATTCTATATCAAGAAGTAATAGAAAATGGTAATTTTTTGTTTTAATTAGCTTAGCCAGATTTCAGGGTGTTGAAAATTTGCATAATGGTTTTATTAATGATTTATGGAAAATAACTATGTAGGTAATATTTTAAGACACAAACCACAACAATTATATCAAAAAAAATGTTAAATCAACAATTTACTCCAATTGTGATATAGAGACCTGAATTCCTACAATTTACACTTAACATAAGAACTCTCTAGATCAGGGGTCACCAACCTTTCGGACCTCAGGGGCCACTAAATTCATAATTTTAATCTGGCAAACCATTACCCTGTTTCCCTGAAAATAAAATCTCCCCGGATAATAAGCTAAATCAGCCTTTTGAGCAAATGCGCTAAAATAAGACCTCCCCCCAAAAATTGCCCTCCCTGAAAATATTGCAACACAGCAGCATCCATGAGGTAACCACACTCGCCTCTTCCTGCATCCCAAAAATAATAAGACCTCCCCGAAAATAAGGCGAAGTGCTTATTTTGGGAGTCAAAAGAAAATAAGACCCTGTCTTTTTTGGGGGGAAACATGGTAATATGATCTACCTAATGACCAGCTGGGTAGGTGTGGCAAGGTGGTCATGTGACTGGTTGGGCATGGCCAACTTCATGACACTCATGTCAAGGGGCTCCTTGCCAACCTCTAGTCACCACTCCTCGCCTGCCCACTTGGGCTTCTTAGGGCCCCAACAGGAAGCAGTTGCTGGAGCTAAGCAGCCACCAATAGAAGGAGAGGGCAAAACAACTGGCTCAGTTCAAATTGGATCTGACCGAGAAAGAGGCTCAGCAGAAGCACCTCACTGAGGACTACGAGCATAGGCTTTCCAAGCAAAGGGAAGACCTGCAGGATTGCAAGTTCTGTTAACCAGTAACACTTATCTTTTATCCTCCTAAATCTCTGTGAAATCAAGTGAACGGCATTATTATAAAAACTTATTTTAGTCAGAATAGAACGTTTCGTCACTGTTCTTTATGCAGAAAAAGAATTCTTGGGAAGATGTTTTTGGACATCAATACATCTTAAATATATTCTTTTCCTATGAGTATTAAGATTTCATATGTTATCAACTGTAAACTCTTCAAGCTATAGTAGTAAGAAAAATAATTAGTAATATTGTAAAGACGGAAGGAATCTAGAGTAGGAATAAATTATTGCTACTACTAAAAACTCTGAAGGATTCTGAGGAAGCTATTGGTATGTTTGTAAATGATTAAAAAATTCTCACCTTATAATGGTATGTGTGTATATTTTGTGTCCTGTATTACCATGTGCATCTGTGTGTGTGTGTGCGTGCGTGCATGCGTGTGCATGAATATGGGCATTCTTGTGCGTGCATGGATAAGCATTCAATATAAATAGCTAAATAAAATTTGCCATGAAATATTTTGTCTTATAATAACTCGACTTTCTGCAAGAGTTGTTTCTGGTATTGTCTTCTCCATTTGCTGAGAAAAGGGAATGGTAAAGTTTCAGAGATAGATAAAACTAAACCACAAAAAATACAGATTTTAAACAAGGAAAGGATCCATATTAATCCCACTCCTCTTAAAGGTTTCAGAACACTTATTATAAGGGACATATACAAAGATCTGGTTACTTACATTGGGCACAGTTTTGAATCTACCACAAAACTTCAAAGAGAAAAGGGATTCAATGTATTGCATCTTTGGCACTGTACTGTAACCTCTGCCATTATCCATCTATATGCTACTAAAACTCTCGTATCTGTAATTTTAACTGGGTGAAATGGTGCATCATAGGGTAAATGTTTAGAACCAAAATACTTCAGAGGGGCTAATTACAGAATGCATCCAAAATCCCCTGCATCTGTGAAATTGAAATTGGCAAATTTTGTAAACACTTTTCTGACATAAAATTGTCATAAAACATGTATAACATAATACAAAATGTCATAAATCATTTCCTATGACTGTGTGATTGTGCTATACAGTTTAAACATGGACTATTTTCAAAGCAGATGCAGCTCTGACATGTGACCCTAATTTTTAAGAACTTTTCAAGTAAAGGCCAGTATATTAAAAGTGCTGCCACTGTTGAATGCATTAAGGTAATCTGGTTAAAACCAATTTCGTTGTATTTAAGTACAATGACAATAAAGATTATACTTAAAGAAATATCTCTGAAATGTAGGCCAAGGGGTCCTGGGTTGTCTAGTTCACATGTGTTTATAATTTCACATATGACATAATTTCACATAATTTTAGAGGTAAGAAATAAGGATCTTCTAAGATAAGGTAGCTAGTAACATTACAGTCAAAATAACAGAAGGAGGAAATCTATTTATTATAGAAACCCCAATTACAGAAATAAAACCCTATCTTTGACTTGCAGCACAATCAGAGGTAAACAAGAATAAGAATAGTCTGTCTTGGCCAATTTTAGAATCTCAAGCAATGACTTCATGCGTATGGAACACACTTTTAAAGCCCCCAAATTAGTAGGTACAAAGAGGAAAGCTGGGCTGGATTAAAGCATGTCACAGTTGGCAGAAACTAGTAGGAATAGATAGAAGCAAATCTGAAGTCAAAGCCACAAGAACTTCGTGAGCCCCACCCAGTGTTGCTACCACATCCAAACCCCCAAAAATGTTTATATTGTATCAGAAGTATCTCTCTCTCTCTCTCTCTCTCTCTCTCTCTCTCTCTCTCTCTCACACACACACACACACACACACACACACACACACACACACTCACACACACACACACACACACACACACACACGAAGGGAGGGAGGAAGGGAGGGGGAGATTTCTGATACAATATAAACATACTTGTATTATGTGTGTGAGAATGGTTTCTGCCTGTGAGATAGAATGACTGGTATAATTCAGATGGGGAATGAATATCCATATAAATTAAATACTTTTTCTTGAGGCAATTAATTTTAATAATAAAATATTAATTCAGTAAAAAATTGTCCTAGCGTGCTCATTTTTGGAGTGTGGATTCTGATACAAAGATAATCAATAAGCTAACACAGTTAATAAAACTTGATCTATCAACAGCTAGACAACACGAGGTATCCCTCAAACCCTTATTCATCCATAAAACTGGTTCTAGATTCATAACACATTGGTGTGTTATGTGCTTCTTCGGAAACTGTTGGAAGTTGAGAATTGAGAATTATAACCCCCCTTTTTGTCATCTATGTGTACAATTATTATTGTAAAACACAGTATGTTTAATGTTCATAAAAGCCATTTAAAAAATTCCTTGAATGAATCTTGAACTGTACTTTAATATAGCAAATTTAAATAGCATATAATACTTTTACTGTAGGTCATACAACTTGAAGGACTTATCATGTCCAAAGAGTCATGTGAACAAGCATGTATAATATTTCTTGAAAGTGGTTGTACAAAAGCTGCCACTTTCATTATATGAGAAGAAAATATTAAAATCAAGAGAACCTGCTTATTAGCAATTTATATTGTACGACTGAACTGAAAGTAAAAACAAGGATCAATAAATGACTTGGGGACTTGGTAGATGTTTAAAATGTGGAAATTATTAGTGTGATTGTTGGATGTTAGATAATATAAAAAACTGGTGTCTTCAGTTTTTCCAAAATGTATTACGTTAGTTATGTAGATATTTCATGAGGCATAAATGTCATTAAGTAAATCAAATCAAAACCCATAAATATATCTCACTAATTTTCCCATATTACTGTAGAAAAGCAAGTGTCCTGCTTGACAAGCTAGATGAAACATGAAAAGTCTCTATGAGGTTCCATGAATTTTTTTAACTTTCTATTCTCTTTAACTCATCTGGTCATTACAGAAAACTCTAAAAGAATGTTGCAGTTTGAAGCAGATTACAGCAATTAATTAACAGTTTAAAATGCTTCAGATTCCCTAAGGTCTTAGGGGAGATTAAGGTCTCCCCTAAACTAGCAGTTTTAATCTAATTTAGAAACCCTTCATGCTAGCAAAACTGATTGTCACGAATAAGTCTGGAAATGTCATCTTGATTTACATTTTTTCATGACCTCCATTTCAAGAAGTTAATGGAGCTTAAGTTCATACAGTACAGGAAAAAAACCTACACTGTTTCAATTGTGATTTAATTAATATTTTGACATTGAGTGCATAATTTCAAGCTACTTTTGCAGAATTTTCAGTGGGACACATTGTAACAAAATAAAATAATATCAAGATCAGTATCCCAAAACATGTATTAATTAATATGAATCATGCTGGATATCACTGCTAATACAACAGGGTACTTAATATTATGCCAATGTCCCTTACACAATTTTAGAGATGTAATGTCAGAATTTATATTTTGTAATATTTTTACCAAATTAATAAAATAATTTGTTTTAAATCTAAACATTTAGACATGATGCTCACATTTCTATGATCAAGAACCTTTATACTAAGCTATAACATAGTGTGTTGAGTTTGGCCAATTTTGCTGGATTGTTAGACAAAATCTTCAAATCGTTCCCTGCAATCTGGGTAGTTTTCGGGGAGGGGGGAAGGAATTCCTAAAGGACGAAATAAGAAAATGTATTATGAATAGTAAATATGACATTTTAGCACATCACTCAGGCAAGGGTTTATTTTACTTATTATTTATTGATGTGGACTATCAAGATTTTTTAAGCAAAGCATACTTTGCTAATAAAATATAATTATTTTTCAAATACCTGCCTATCTGCTATCTGATTCTTTTGTCCTTTGGTTAAGATAAAAAAGGTATAGAATACAGTATGGAACTTACTGAACATTCTATCCTTTTTAATCCTTTTTTTTTTCACATGAAGCATCTTGAGATAGATCCTACAGCTGTAAATCAATTCTGAACCAATATCTGGTTAATTAAACTAAACCTGCTACAAGCCAAAATATTTCTGTCCTAGAAAACCTCAATTCCAACATTGATTTTTCCATATTTCAAAAAAGTATTTATGTTCCTAAAGAAAGTTCATAACATTCCACTCTGAGTCTAACAAATTCTGATATTTGTGCATCCAGTTTTATTTCTACATCACAGATTTTTATTATTGGAAGGATAATCTTTAGCTAATTCACTGCCACCTCACAATATAATCACAGAATCAAGGCGTTGGAAGAAGCCATTATATCAACCATGCTCAGTGTAGGATCAAATTAAATCAAATTTTTACCCTCCTTACTGCTTGTAGACACTAATCCTACTACAACGTACAATGTTTATGTTTCAACAGCTGCTGTCTCAAAGGTATCACTGAATGGATCTTTCTACTTTTTACTACATAGAAATCAAACATAGCATTTCTGATCAATATTGTGATAGGATCAGGTAAGTAATCTCCCTGTTTAAAGATAGTCCCCAAGTTCAAGCTAATAACAATCCTTGGTTGTATAAACAGAAGCATAGAATCAAAATCATGTGATCTATTAGTACCGCTTTAGGAAGACCACACCTAGAATAGTGCGTCCAATTTTGGTTATCACATTGCAAAAAAGTTGTTGAGACTTTGGAAAAAGTGCAAAGAAGAGCAACTAAGAAGACTAAAACATATGAAGAACGGTTACAGGATTTGGGTTTGGTTAGTCTATTGAAAAGAAGTACTGGGGGGGGGGACATAATACAGTATTCCAGTTTTTGAGAAGCTGCCACAAAGAGGAGGGGGCCAATTTATTTTCCAAAAGCACCAGGGCAGGATAAGAAACAATGGATGGAAATTAATCAAGGAGAGAAGCAACCTGGAATTAAGGAGAAATTTCCTAATAGTGAATGCAATTAATCAGTGGAACAGCTTGCCTTCAAAAGTTGTGGGTATTACATCACTGGAGGTTTTTAAGAAGAAACTGGACAGTTACTTATCTGAAATGGTGTAAGCAGGGGACAGCACTAGCAAATCTCCAAAGTCCCTTCCAGCTCTATTCTGATTGAGTGCCATAGAATGGAAAAATATTGGGACCGTGCCTGTATTATTTTCTAAACAGAGCTTCTGTATTTTGGAGAATGAGGACGAGGATGAAGAAAGGCGGGAAAAAAAGCTATAACAATACACAGCTTCTCTGAGGAGAAATTGACAAAAGCAGGAGCAATTATTTTGCCAAATAACTGTTCATGACATATGGACTATAGAAGCAAGTATTAAAACAACATACTATGGTTAGACTATGTAGTTTAATTTAGGTTAAATCAACCATCTCTGCAACACAAATAAGTTCCTCAACATTGTACTAATGCATGAATAGGTTTTTAAACAAACAGGATTTGTATAATGGGTGTTTTAAAACAGCGGTTTTTTTTTAAACTATTCAATTTTTCTTTCTCTTAGTCGCATAACACTTTTTACTAACACAGAGAAGATCTCCCACAATTGTAGTTTCAGTATACTATTACTTAAACTATTCCAACTGCCTTTATTATCCTATTTTTATTCCACAATCTTTTAAGTTGTTTTCAGTTATACTTTTTACCTCTGAGGGCAACAAATATTTTTCAAATAATGTATTATTTTATACTCAAATAATGTATTCTTTTAAATACTTTTGGACTTAATGAAAGGTAAGTCCTATTGAACTACATAGTTTTCTTTAAAACAGATTTGTGTCAGACTGCTGTCCAGAGTTAAATATGAACTTTCAAGAAGAGCCCAGTGGCAACCCTTTAAGTAAGCAAAATACTACATAATTACAATATTGTGCACCTTATATTTAATCTAGCATGGTAATTGCATTATGAAACTGTATTTAAATTAGACACCAGGAGACTGGCCACCTAAGGCATGAAAACTGGTTAAGGGGCTTTGGGCTAGTCACTCACTCAGCCCAACACACATCACAGGATTGCTGTTATGCATAAAATAGGCGGAGGAGGGAAGGTAACTGTCTTGAGTTATTATAAAATAATAAGATGTTGCGATAAGAAAATGCCTAAAAAATATTACTCTAAGATCTATAGTCCTATGGTAAATTGCTGTTCTATACTCACTAATAAGTACTGGTGATGAAAAAAATCAAACCAAAATAAGTTTTCAAGTAATGTGTCTTATAGGACAAATTAAATCTTTTAATTAATTGAGGTTTGCAACCAAAGTAACTGAAATTTGATGAACTTAATTACTTAGAATTTACTGAAAATAAAATGATGTATGACTGGGCTTCAATTATCATTCTGCAGGGTTGTCCCTAATAGATGTCAACAGATGCTTAGGAGTGGTGCTTTATTGAAATTGTGAGTGCTAGACAATTTACCCATTTTCTTCCAAACTAGCCAACTCACCCACCCCAAATATTATGAGAATACTTAAAAAGGTAAAGGTAAAAGTTCCGCTCGCATATATGTGCTAGTCGTTCCTGACGCTATAGGGGGCAGTGCCTCATTTCCATTTCAAAGCCGAAAAGCCATCTCCAATGGTTTGTCGCCAGCATGACTAAACGCCGAAGGCGCGCGGAATGCTGTTACCTTCCCACCAAAGTTGATCACTATTTTTTACTTGCATTTTTTACATGCTTTCGAACTGCTAGGCTGGCAGAAGTGGGACAAGTAACAGGAGCTCACTCGGTTACACAGCCACTCAGGGATTGAAGCGCCGAACTGCTGCCTTTTCTGATCGATAAGCTCAGCGTCTTAGCCACTGAGCCACCACGTCCCGCACTGCAAGTGCTAAACTATTATTGCTGATTTTAGGCCACAAAATACTATATAAACTTGCTTCAGCCACCACCAACATAAAAACAAATGTATTTTCATTTTGCAGTCGTGCGTTAGTCTACCACCCTTAAATAATTCTATCTTTACAGTAAAATCAATTTATCCTGGACAAATATTCTATTTTTTTAAAGGGGCTAGAACTCTTACTATCCTGCCTTCTTCCTTTCTCTGATATAGCTACCCAGGTCAACATTGTTTTTCTGTGTGTAGTTTTTGTTTCTATCTATATTTGAGAAAAGGTTGTGAAGATCCCTAGTTTCCTTGGTGTTTTACAATGTGTTACAGCAGAGGTCCTCAAACTTTTTAAACAGGGAGGCAATTCACGGTCCTTCAGACTGTTAGGGGGCCAGGACTGGCCTTGGGTGGGCATGGCTAGGTGGTCATGTGACTGGGCGGGCATGGCGTAGGTCATGTGACTAGGTGGGTTGTGGCCAATTTAACAGTCCATTAAACAATGAACACAAATTAAACTTCAATTTGTTTTGCTCCTGGGGGTTGTTTATTTGCTTTTTGTTGCATGTTGCTCTTTTGGCTGACTTTCTGTTTCCTAGATCATTTTTCAGTTGTTAGGAATCTAGTGGTCCACTTAAGGAAACTCAGTTTGCAGCAATTCTTCTCAGCCCCAAGGAGCTTACAACACAAAAGTATCTTTCTTTCTCTCTCTCCTCTCTCTCTCTCTCTCTCTCTCTCTCTCTCTCTCTCTATCTCTCTCTTTCTCTATATATCTCCTAGAGGTGCGGGGAGATGAAAATGGGCTGTTTCTCTGGCCTCCCTGAGGCATCTGTGCATCCATTCTTCACCTCCCCTGCCCCAGAAGCATTCTTCAGGCAAAAAAGGGCAAAACGGTCTGTTTTGGGGGCAAAATAGGCAATTTTTACCCAGTTTTTGGCCCTCCTGGGGCCAAAGGGTGGGTTGGCCAATGTGGGCTGGAGCAGCCCTCGTGGTCCTGTGTGCGCTGGATTAATGGCTTTATGGGCCACATGTGGCCCCTGGCGTAGGTTTGAGGAGCTGTGTTACAGTATAGAAGCAAATAAATCGTTTAGTATTTGGCATGAGGACTCAGGCACAATCTTATATGTATCTTGTGACTGGCTGACCCAATGTAACATCTTTATGATTTATCTGAGGGTGTGTTGCAGCAGTCAGTTTGCAATTATCGTGCATTTTTTTTCCCAGAAACTTCACCAAGAGGCAATGTCCTTCAAAGTAGAGGTGTTGACTTTATAACATTTTGTTACTTCCTGTAGATCTTTATGCTAGTTATTTGTGAAGTTCCCTATGGTAATTTTGTTCCCTTTCCAGAGATGCCTAGATGCTTAAATTCATTGCAGTTCACGTACTGAAATACCTATCTGATGGCAAGTGTAGTTCACAGAGACAGATTTCTTAGTTATATATTTTTAGAGGAAAAATGCTGCTTCTCTCAATATGCAAATTATTTAGACATGAGAAGCCCTAGGAAACACTTTTTTGTATATTCACAGTATTAACAAATGAACAAATAATTTACATAGAGATGCTATTTTCAGTCTTCTTATTTCACACAGTATACAGTCCTTCAAAGATGGTTATGCCAATAATTCAAAATTTGAGAATAAATTGTATGACTGACCTTGGCCTTTTTTGAGTGAGAATTAGATTTTGTTTCCAAAATGACAGGCAACATCTGCTCAGTCTCCATGTTTTTCAAATCATAGGAACTTTCTGTAGCTGAGATTTCCTTGGATGAAGCACTGAGACGAGGGCATCTTGTGTTTTTCCTTTTTTTCTTTCTTTAACCATATTTACTAAAATATCTAATATTTATATTACGGAAAGATTTAAAATACTGTGTAATGATACATTAGCACAAGTATGTTTACGTAAAAAGACTGTAAATTACACAGAACCAGAATAATTATTTGTATGTTTTATTATATTTATTGATTGATTCCCCATTCTTCTGTCCTCATGTCATTAGCTTATAGTATCACAATGTACTTATTCTAAAGTTCGGTTATGGCTAAGAAAACCAGTGCATCTGCTCTAACCACATTCCAAATATAAACAGTACAGTATGCATAAAGTCCAAGATATGTGCAGCTTTGGGTTGCTTTTGTATAGGATTTTTGTATAATACAAAATCTCTTATTTTATAATAAAATTATAATAAATACTACTCTAATATTTGAAAAGTGTCAAACCATACATTTGCTTCTATTATTAGCTCATTGTAAATGGAACAAGGAAAACAAATAAAAATATGAATTGCTTGGGCAAAGTTCGGTAACAACTGAAAGCAAAAAGTGAAGGCATTTTAAAATAAAATTTTAAAATATTTGATTCTCAACTCCTCTTTTATGGATAAATATGAAATTGAATGTTTGGTTTGGGATTTTTCCCACACTTTTCTTTGTGAATTCTTCTGGTTATCTTTACACCGAGTCCATGTTTAAGATTTTCCCAAGATTTTCAATAATATTCAACTATTGGGGCTGTTAAGGCCATTCCAAAACTTTTCTTTCCTTTAACTATTTCATGATTGACTTGGAGATATTTTTCAGATCCTTGACTTACTGAAATATCCAATAATTTTCAGCTTCAATATCCTTACTGATTATGGGATACTGTCTTCTAGTATATATAGTATAAATTTATATTTAGTTGACATTTAGTTGCTATTCTTCCTCATACTTGCACAGTATATTTTGTGCCACTGATTGTGACACAATAATAAAGCATACCGAGCCAATAGAGTCATCTCTATGTTTAATATTTTGCCATAATGGTCTTTTCTTCAAATGTTTCACATTATTTTTCTTGAATGTATATTTTGTGGCTGTGGCTGAGCTATTCAATTTTCATTTCATCAGTCTAAAACACTTTGTTTCAAATATTTCAGGCTTATCAAACATTTTGCACCAATTACTTTTTGTGGTTAAGTTTCGAGAAAAGGTTTTTTTCAAAGAATACTTCTCCCATACAAATTTATTGTTTTATCAGAAATATTGTACTGTAGATGTCTGTTGTTTTGTGAATATGACCAGTTTTAACAGTTCCAGTTGATACATTTGTCTTCCAGATCTTGTCTTGACTTCAAGAGTTCCATACAACTTCCATTTCTTAATAATATTTCTCTCTATCGCAATTTCTAGTTGGGTGTGTTTACAAGCATTTTTTTCAACTTTCACCTGCTTGTATGAGTAAAGTATTTTAATTTTCAAATGGCTAGGCAGGTGAGTACAGGAAGAACCTATAGTTGTTGAAAACACTCAGAACAAATTACAAGAGGTTAGCTCAGAACATTTGCCAAGGAATTGTCTTTACCTAATCGTAATCTTAATGAGTAAATTACTCCTTTCAGTCTTATTAACAGCTTTAATAAGTTTATGTTAACAAAAAATATGAGCTAATTCTACTTATTGTAATGCTATGTGCCTATTGATGGCTGATTTGTCTGAATGCCAAGTTTCTAGGAATTATCTAGCATTTTTAGACTTAGCTTGGCCTAGGATGCCCAGTTTCTCAATTGAAACTACGGACATGTTTGTCCATATGTGATGCAATTAAGGAGTCTTCATCATATCTTCTGTCTGCTGGTTGGTGTCCAAATAAGTAAATAAAACAAGTAAAAAACTTCCAATGTACCTTTTTTACTGATAAGTTACGACAGATCCTTTCTAAAGTTCTTTTTCTGCTCATTCAGCTGTGGACTTCTCCTCCTTTTATCTGATTATTCCCCAAGTGTCATTTTTTACTCCATCTTCCAAGGTAATTCCCACATTTTATTACACAACCGAAAAAGTGTCAACTCTGTACACTATTGACTTGTGCATTGAAAATCAGTAAATAGTATATAAATAATAAATAAATACTTAAATGTTTAGAAATGTTATATTTAGCAATAGCACTTAGCACTTAGACTTATATACACAGTGCTTTATAGCCCTCTCTAAGCAGTTCCCAGAGTCAACATATTGCCCCCAAAAATCTGGATCCTCCTTTTACCGATCTTGGATGGATGGAAGGCTGAGTAAACCTTGAGGCAGTGAGATTTGAACTGCCAAACTTGCTAGCAATTGGCAGTCAGCAGGATTAGCATGCAATACTGCATTCTAACCACTGGGCCACCACGGCTCTTTAATACACGAATATGGAGTTTTGTCAAGATACAAAATAATTAGACCTGGAAGCTCACTAGTATTTGAATGTCCTGTTTAACTTTGTACCATGTTGAGATTGTGTCAACTAAAATATACAGTTAGATCAGAAGTACAAATTATAGTTGTTATACCCAAACTTCAAATAGAATATTAAGAATGTATTTATGTTGCTTCCTTGACTGAGTCTGACCAGTTTACAATTCAAAATAGTGAAAACATCAATAAAACTAATTAATCATCATAGTACTCTATGCTGGCTAACCCAACATAACCAAGCCCTCTCCCCATAAGAAGTTGGCTGCTTTCCAAAATGGTTCTAACTGCATTCCTAAGTTTTAACAGGGCATGGGTCATCCTGACCTCAAAGAGCAAGCTGTTCCAGACTGAGCAGATGGTAACTGAAAATAGATGTATTCAGCTTGATTATATTCACTTAACAATATTGAAACCTTTCCATGTTATTATTAAATCAAAAATATCATACATTGAATTTTAAAGTATTTTGCAATAAAGTATACTCCTCCTGTAGCTCCCCCCCCCACATCTGCTTTTGAGGATTGTTGAACATTTTGGAAGAGACCTGAGGTCATGAGGTAAAGAACAGAATGAAATATTGCCATATTCCTTACAGAAATAGATATGTCATAGGAGTAGCAACTAGATTTTTATCCAATAAAGTTTTCAGAAAGGATACTGATTTCATTATCTCGTTGCTGCAAAAGATCCTTTAGTTTCTTTAACTCTTCATTGCCAATTACAGTACCAGCACTTTTATCTTCCTGAACATCTGGTAATTGATTGCCAGGAAGTTTTGCATCATTTACCAGTCTCTGTTGAATCAAAAACAATATGGTTATTTTAATTTGTAATTCATTCCTTCATTTTCTGTAAGGAGGAAATTTGACAAACTTGTAGTCCTGTAATGTCAAGCTACTGTAAAGATTTCCCTTATGGATCATCTAGTTTTAATAGCTTCCTCTCTTTTAAACAAATCAGAATAATTTTCATGTACCGTCTCTCCTTTGGCCAACTATGCAGACATCCTTCCTAAGATTCTGACTCTCTTTCCTCTCAAAGATTCAGTTCCTCTTTCTTAAACTTAAAATTGTTCCTCTACTTGTTTTCCTGTAAGATATACTGTTTTTTTAACAACTATGTCATTTGGCCTCAACAGTACCTTTAACATTTGCAAATATGCAAATTAACTTCCAGTTAATTACTTAATTTTTAAAACGTGTATCTGTATTAAAAGGTTTATTGAAAAACATACCATAAATGGTAAGGGGCAATGCTGATGTGATGGTTCATAATCAAATAACAGCACACAAAAACCCTAAAGCAGACTACAACTACAAATTGTAGAATAGTTATAAATTACTGTTTTTGTTATTATATTCTTTAAATTCTGTTAGTGTGGCATGTAAATCCCGAACAAATTAATTAACTCCCTATGAAATCTCCCCACCCAACTGCCTTTTTCTATTTGGTCCGATGGGGGGAAGGTGATAATTGAATTATTATAATTATTTGAATAGTTTTATAATAAAATTGAATAATTGAATAGTTATAAAACAATGTCAAAGAATATAAGTATAACTGTTTTGTTTGTTTGTTTTGTTTTTATTTGTCTTGTATGCCGCCCACTCCCAAAGGACTTGGGCGGCTCACAATAGACAAGGGAAGGGGGAAGACTAGACAAAGACAACACTTTAAAAACAAAACCGCAACCATTCACAATTTCCGCGGGCTGGATGTTTCACCAGGGCCCCGGCTGCTGGAGCAGCCAGGGCTTGGTGGCTTTGCGGAAAGCCCGGGAGGGTCGTAAGGGTCGGATCTCGACAGGGAGATCATTCCAGAGGGCTGGAGCTGCAACAGAGAAGGCTCTCCCCCGGGGGGTCGCCAGCCGACATTGGCTGGCGGATGGAATCTGGAGGAGACCTAACCTGTGAGATCTGATCGGTCTATGGGACCGGTAATCGTCAGGAGGCGGTCTCTCAGGTACCCAGGTCCGCTGCCATGTAGGGCTTAAGCTAACCATGGAGTTGCTTTAGATAAAAGTTCCTGTCTAAATAATACTGGTTTATTTAAGAAGGAATACCAGCAATTTAGGGATACATATTTTGCACATTCTTTAAATTACAGTTTTCTAGCTTTTTTTTCAGATATTGAAAATCACAGTTTTACCACGTGACAGGAAACCTTTTAAAATATTAAGAACAAAGTCAATGCAAACAGGAAGAGCATTTGAACCAAAACACCTTAACCCTACCCTTAGATTAATAACTCTAGTATCCTATATCAAACATCACATGGGAAACTGTTGTTTTTCTCATTTACAATATTTAAATTTCATTAACTGCTACAAGAAAAACATAATTTTTTAAAAATATATATACAAATTAGGCTCTAATTAGAAACTCATACTTCCTCTCTCTCTTTAAAATTGCCTATAAATCAAAATACGGTACATTTGTTAATGTGTTTAAAAACACAATGCAACATACTTTTAAGTGGCTGAAACAGTATTTTATCTTCCGCATGTCAGCCCCCAATTTCCAAAATGTTTTCAGGATCAGTATCTTCCAGAAATTCTTTAACTGGTCATCTAATCTACATATACATGATAAAACAAAATAAAGAGCTACATTGAAGAAAATATCTAACTCTTCAGAAGAATAAATCAAACATAAATATTAAACTCCAGATTCTGCTAGTTTATCACAACTATGAACTTTCTGCAAGTGGAATTTCAGCAAAATGGGAAGCAGGAAAAAACAGCATTTTAAAATTTATGCCTGCTGTTTCAGTTCTTGGGAATTCTAGATCTTTGGAACAAACTTTGAGGATGACAGTGGAAAGCAGAGTGGCGGAAGTTAGTTAACAAAATAGCTGCATTTTTCTTTGCTATCACTGGGATTTTTTTTTTCTTGAGATTAAAAAATCCTATATGGCTGGAAATGAACCTTTCTATCTACATGAAATAAACTCTGGTTCCAACACATAGAAAGCAAATTTACTGCTTAAGTCTAAACAACACATAAAGGAGGTGTTTTTCAATAAAATTGAAAAATTTTAAAAATAGCAATGTTCCGTCCCAATAAATTCTAACTCCGCAAAAACACATGATATACCAAGTATATTTTTAACCAAAATAAAGTTATATTTTGTTCAATTTAGACTTATTTATAATTAATGGTTCCCAGAATTGAATCTTTAAGCACTTGAAAGTAATCCTGCTTAATAGTCTTGCATATGTCGATGATTTCTAAAATCAATGTAGGGCCAAGGGAAGAAAATGTACACTGTAGGTGGCTGTCAGACTGTCAAGTAGCCCTGGAAGAGATCGGCCTCCTCAGGAGGCAGTTAACATAATGAACATAATGATCAGGAAAGAGATCTTTTCTGAAAATTTTATAAAGTATCAGTATCAGAGACTAAGATATTTAATGGAAATAATGTTCACCTCAGCCCATTTTGCAGAACCTGTGACTGAACTAATTTTTTCTGATACAGTGACCTTTATCTACATTAAGACTACTCTTCCAGTCTATCTCTTCCTGTAATTAGTATAGTAGATTTGTCCTAAACTTAGATTATACCCCCATGGGGTCTGCCTTGAATAACTACTTTGCTGTAGTGTTTGTACATGGTTAATGTGATGAGTTTTGGCTTTCAGTATGACTAACTTCTCTCCTACATGCCCTTGCAGGACAGAGCATATGGCTACCACTCTACATTGCTAGATATAAGTTGTCCAATACTTATAAATACTTTTATAAACTATTTTAGGAAGATTATATTTAAACAGTCAATATATATATGATGGAAGCAAAGAGACTTAACTAACTCGGAAGGAATTTTGGAAGCCCCCACTTTGACTTTACGTATAAACTATGATCCATTTTATGACTGCTCCTCCTTTTTTATTACAGAACCTCTAATACATTGTGCAATATACAGTATACGGTTTCACTGTAGGTGCTGCATGTCCACTACCATGGCCTATAGCCTTCAAAACACATCAGACAAACATCAAAGAAAGAAAATAATGGCTTGCAAAAAAGCTATTTTCTAATATTGTTTTTCAGTATCTGATGAATGGATAGGAAATGCTTGGTATAAAACAATGTTCTTGACGTAGCAAGAAAAGCAGGATATTCCATCCAAAATGTTTTCTTTTGGAATCCTTGAACCCCAAAATAAATGTCTTTCTGTATAAGCCCTATCATTTCTGATTTAACTGAATTAGTGATATATAAAGGTCTAAAATCCAACTGACATGATAAAGAAAGCAAGTTGTGGATATTAATAAGCAATAAACAGCTGGAAGAATAGATGACCTTTTATTGCTTATTAAAATATTGCTAGATAATGTTGCTATTTTTTTTTCAAATGTGCAGGTAATTCTTACTTATGACCATAAATTGGGAATGGAATTTCTATTGTAAGTTGGTATAGTTGTAGACAATGCCAGAACTTACAAAAGAAATGATCTTGTGATTGTTAACTGAGTTTGCTAAATATAGACAGTCCTCAATTTACAACCACAATTGAGTCCAAAATTTCCATTGCCAAGTGTGACAGTTCTTAAAAGAGTTTAACCCCATTTTACAACCTTTTTTGCCATAGTTGTTAAGTAAATCACTACAGATGTTAAATTAGGAACACGGCTGCTAGGTGAATCTGGCTTCCCCCATTGATTTTGCTTGTCAGAAGTTCACAAAAGTGATCATGTGACAGACACTGCAACCATCATAAATATGAACCCACTGGCCAATCATCCAAATTTTGATCACATGACTATGAAATGCTGCATTGGTCATAAGGTGAAAAATGGTCATAAGTCACTTTTTCAGTACAGTTGTAAGTTTGAACGGTCATTAAATGCAATGACTGTACGTTGAGGACTAGCTGTAGTCAATCCAATAGAAACCACTCTGGAATTGGTCCCTCCCAGTCCCAAGCCTCAGTAAGGTAAGGCACTGCCTCCAATTCCCCCACCCCAAATCTCTCTCTCATCTCTATTTGCAAGCATCTGCAAAAATTAGTTCCCCTAGCTCCTTCTGTCCCCAGTCCCTTATGGCTCTCCAGTCTGCCTCAGCAAGCAAGTAACAACTTGCTAGCTCCCCAGCAAGGGCAAGCAAGCATCATTTATCCAACTGCCTTATACACATCAGTTTCTAAGAAATTCTTTATGCCTTGAATCATGATGAGAGTATATTCAGATCTAAATTAAATTTAGCTTCTCAAACTATATGGGACAAAATGTGATGCAATTACAATTTGCATAAATGGTAGTTATGTTTCCCTGAATAACATCATGTATGCAATATCCTGGAAGTAACTCTGTAACTCTAATTTCTACAGGTTTCCATCACTGAGCCTAAAATGTTCCATACCCAACAAAAGACTTCTGTCAGGAAAAAAATATTTTACACCAAAAACTGAAATAGCAACTCAGTATTTAGGCCATAATTGAAGTCAATCCTATTTCAAAACACAGCATTATGTTTGATATGCAACAAGGCACAGAAACATGCCTATTCAAAATTTAGTTTATAATCTCCAGAGGGTCTTTATATGAACAAATTTGTGAACTGCATTTTGGCCATATTATAACTTTGCCATTAAAACTTTTCAGTCTGTAATTTCCTCCCTCGTTTTGAATTTTTTTTTTAAAATTTTAAAATTGCTATCTTTGGGTATTTTTGAATAATTTGTACATTCCAAGAACCTCTTACTTTCAAAAAGCTATGCTCAGGAATTTATAAAGATTAATTTGTTCAGTTTTGTTTCAGCACAGTTAAATGTACTAAAACTTCAATGGCTTCTTTTGAAATATTATAATCTTAGGCTTCAAGTAATTGGTTATGGAGACTTTCTTTCTCTGACAGACTGGTGTCTTCAATTTTTCAAGACAGGCTTCATTGTCTACAGTAAAAAAATCTTCACAGCCAGAATTTTTAATGCTGTTGCTCCTTGGCCGAATTTTGAATTTTTTTAGAGCTAGATAAGCGAAACAATAATAAAATCTACAGACTTGTACCTAGATACCATATTTTTCGGAGTATAAGATGCACGGAGTGTAAGACGCACCAAGGTTTTGAAGAGGCTTTAAAAAAAAAAATAGCTAGGTAGATAGAGGGATAGAGAGGGAGGGAAAGAGAAATACAGTAGGTAGGTACGGAGAGAGAGAGAGAGAGAGAGAGTAGGTAGGTAGATAGACAGAGGGAGAGGGAGAGAAATACAGTAGGTAGGTAGGGAGAGAGAGTAGGTAAGTAGGTAGATAGAGGGATTGAGAGAGAGAGAAAAAATACAGTAGGTAGGTAGAGAGAGAGAGAGTAGGTAGGTAGATAGAGGGATAGAGAAAGAGAGAAATACAGTAGGTAGGTAGGGAGAGAGAGGGAGTAGGTAGGTAGGTAGGTAAGTAGGTAGGTAGGTAGGTAGGTAGATTTTTCCAGGTTTATTTATCCATGTGCTGGAGAAGGAAATCGCTGACAACCTGTAGCACCTAAGACTTGTTATGCTGACACAGCACTTGATCAATGTAATTCTCAGCAATCACTCTAACTAAAAAGCTTCCGAAAGAGAAAAAAATTTTTTTACACTCTGCAAACTTCCCCAAAATGGCCCGTTTTTTTTTAAATAAAAGGCATGAATAGCCATGGGGGGGCTTGCAGAGTGCTCTGGGGGTGCCCCCCCCAAAATGAGCAAAAAATGGCCATTTTTTTTGCGAAACAGGCAAACCGTTTTTTTGACAAAAAAAATTGCTTGCATAGCCTTATGGAGGCTTATAGAGTGCTGCTGGAGGCTGGGGTGGGGGGAGCCAAAAACGGCCCCATTTTGTGCTCATTCTTTCCTTCCACGCCCCCAGGAGCTCTCTGAAAGCCTCCATCAGGGTATGCACAGCCCATTTTGGTGAAGGAGCGGGGCTTCAAGAGGCAAAAAATGCTGTATTTGATGTATAAGACACACCCAAGATTTTTCAGCCTCTTTTTGGAGGAAAATAAAGGTGCGTCTTATACTCCAAAAAATACGGTAATCCACGTAAATATAATACTGCTGCTGAAGTCTGTTTCTCCAATACAATAGATAAGTTTACAGAGAGAAGTGTCTTAAATACAATAATCAAACTATGCAGTTATAGATTTCTCAGATAATGGGATTCAGAAAGTTTGGGGTTATGTTAGCCGCCCTGAGTCCCTCCGGGAATAGGGCGGCATATAAATACAATAAACCTTATAAACCTTATATTTGATCATGCTCTCAGCAGTCTTATATTGCAAAAAAAAAAAAATTAGTTACAAGCAGGGATTTAGCATGTAAGAAATTTGTTGATTACAACTAGTAACACAGCATTTCTAAGTGCTATAAATATTCCCTAAATACTTTTTAAAGTTATACATGCTCTGAACCTTCTCCTCAATTGGTATGTATTAATGTCTCAAAGGAAATATTTGCGGTAAAAAGCCTGATTCACTTCATTTATTTCAATACCAATTTGGGCTCAATACCTAACAAAATAATCTTTAAAGGTTATTCACCTCACCTAGCTAATTTAAACATTGACAGTTTAGCACCATTCATGTTCCTGATCATTATTCTCATCTACCTCAATATAGCACCTAGACCATCATTCTTGCACTTTACTTACTCTGCCCCAATTACTTCTCAGAAAATTGTCTATATGGAAATTCATATCTACTGCCAAAATCTGTGTCTGATAATAATAAAACTAGACAATTAGATCTTACAACTTTCACTTTTTCTTATTTCTCTTACTATTAATAAGACAGGGTGAACATACTGCAGCTGCTGTAAGTTCACTATTCATTCTGTTAAATTTAAAATATCTCTTAATTTGAAGTATTATCTGAAACTAAATTTCACTAGAATGTCTATGCTTATAAAAAAAAATTCAGAATATATGTATGACATAAGATGACATAAAGAAAACCAAACAATACTCTAGCAGCTCTTCTTTTGAGAGTTCTTCAAATCTTTGTTCACCAGTCACCATGGCCAATTCATTTTTTAATTCCTGGATTTCCTTCTTCAGACGCATAATCATCTGGAAATATAAAATGGATCACAATGAATAAAAATGAATGTCTGATTTAGAAGTTATGTGATGCTCTTTCTATATAACCAAATTGCTAATCTTTATATTCCCTTCCCCCCAAAAATTAAACATTTTTCATTTTCTTTTATAGAAATGAAATAATTCTGTGAACTAAATAATGGCATGCTTTGGAAAAATGAAGAGCCATGATTTGAGGGAAAAGAAACTCCTTTCAAGATGGTAAAAACTAGACAACTGAGATTCAATTTTTACTGGTTTCCCACTTTGAAGTTGTATTTATAGCATATCAATACAGTTCTGGATTAGTTATGGGGAATATGTTTTCACCATCTTTATTCTATAAGGAGACAATATTCTGAATATGTCTCTGGAGGAAAAGTTCTATTGAATATACAAAAGCCGTGGGGGCGCAGTGGTTAGAGTGCAATACTGCAGGCTACTTCGGCTGATCATCGGCTGCCATCAGTTTGACAGATCGACATCTCACCAGTCTCAAGGTTGACTCAGTCTTCTATCCTTCCAAGATCGGTAAATGAGGACCCAGATGTTGGGGGCTTAGGCTGACCTCTGTAAACCACTTAGAGAGGGTGTAAAGCACTATGAAGCGGTATATACCGGTAAGTCTAAGTGCTATTGCTATCATTATGCTTACTTTCACGTTAACTACAGCTACTACATACATCACTCTATACAACCACACTACAAAACTTCAAAATGATTGCTTAATATTAGTGATTGAAAACATTATACATTAGATCACTCTGTATATTAAAGAAAATATTTACTTATTTTTAATAATAATAATACACTATGTAAGTTGCATCGAGTACGCAACACTTTTAATCACTTGTGACAAATAACCTCCACTACCATATTAAGGAGACAAAATGAATAATTATTTGGAATAATTATTACATGGAAATCACTGTCGTGTTATATTATATACAGTAGTGTTTTCATAAAGAGTCACTGAGGAGCCTTACCAATCCAGGATCAATTTCTTCATTTAGAACAGCTTCATTCTTAATAACAGCAACTCGCTGAGCAAATCTACAGGTTGATATAGATTCCTAAAAGGAAAAAAAAATCTTAACCTATCACTATGTAAACAGGTAAGTTTTCTACAATCAAAGTAACAATCTTTAAAATTGTCTTAATATGCTTTAACAAAAAAGAATACCAGACAAATTGTATGATAAAAATAGTTTCTGTCTATTACATCTCATGACTGAATTAGATAATATGACATTTGCAAGCAAAAACAGAAGCCCCATATCCACTCCCATATTTCCCCATAAAATTAAGTATGACATTTTTTTGTGTTTACTAATTAATAGTGTGCTGTCCCAACAGTATATAGCTAATGTAGGAATTAAGATCGGTCTCCTTTAAGAAACTACCTCATGGGAAATGTAACTACCTTATGGGAAATGTAGGCAGAACTGCCTTGTGGGAAATGTGGTTCCATAACATGTGACCATATCTCTGTTCCCCGATTGGGCAGCGAGGTACTCTGCCCGGGAAAAGTGATTTATTACTGGACACTCCTTGAAGAGTTTTCTGTGTTAATTAAGAATAATGGGCTAAACGCATAGGTTGATGGCAATGAAGAACACAAAATTGATCAAATGGTAGATTTCAATAATTAAAGAGTAAAGGCAAAAAAGCAAAAGACCTATGGGTGAGTTTTCAATTTTCAGCCATAAATCAATATTTGGTATTACATCCTTTTAATTTCTATAAATATTATTTCAAAATTATAACTATGTACATAATTGATGCTAAATTATTTTCTAAATAATAAATCAACAGTGATGTATAGTGCAGCGTAAGAAATTGGCCCTTAATGATGTTTTTAATTTTTTTTAAAAAAATCTAATAAAGTCTTAAATTCTGTTAATTTTAACTATCTCTAGTTTCAAAACTAATTAACTTTTTTTAAATTTCAGTCATATTTTCTTTTTAAATTGCTGATGATCCACTAGCATATAGTTTATGCCAACATTACCTACTATATTATAAACAAGTTATTAACCAGCTCTAGAATATCCTTTATTCTGCTTCAATTTTGCTAAGGAATTTAGTTATATTTCTATCAGGGTTAATGTTTTAAAAACAACAATGCTATAAGATCATTATTTATTATTATGTGAATTAAGATACTTCAGACTGATTTTTACTATGTACTGAATATAATTAACTTTATAAAATGAACTGTATTGTAAATATCCACACAATGACTTTTGCTATTTGTTATCACCTAATCTGATTAAATATAATGAAAAAGATTTTTTCTTAAATCCAAATCATCCTAGAACTCTGAAGCAATCTTCAGGAAAAAAATATCAACTTTTTCCTCCATTTAATTTTTTTTTAAATCTGCATCCTCTGATAAGGCTCTATGTGAAGAATATGAAATGCTTTGAATGTTCAGTTAAACCATATGTCAGGCCTCGCAGCCAGTCCTTTTGGGATCTTTGGCCTGCCACACTACTATCTATTCTACTATGCTGTTTCATTAGTGGGGACTGGGAGGGGGGATAGTAAGGAGTAGAATGTTATGTTGCCAAAACAAAATTCCTTTCTAGAATCCAAGGTCATCCTTTGTCTCTATACCTCTGCACCTGACCAGAACAGGATGGGTGGAACTGCCAGCATAGCAGTGAAAGATTGGACCATGTGATGGACTTGTGGGTGTGGGGGCAAGATCATGAACTTTAACTGGCAGGGTGGGGGGGACAGAAGAAGCTTCAGATTTGGGTTTTCCCAGATGTGCCAACGTGACTATCTTAATACATTGGAACTTTGAGCAATACTTTGCCTTGGACTCTGATTTAATTTTGGATGTTATTTGGAACCCATGACACTATAAAGAAAATATTGCATTACTCAGAACTCCCTATCATCCCTTCATGTACTTAAGGTAACAACAAAGGTGGTATCAAAAAAAACAGAGAGATTGTGTGAGTATATTTGGAGGGGGGGGGGTTAGAGGGGAGAGAATTGAGAGAGTGAATAAATCCAAGCTGTATGTGTGTGTATGTTCTGTCATATATGTTCTGTCCCTCCTTCTCCGCTCGTTAACAGACGACAGGAAAACAACTTAAAAGGAACTCTCTTTATCAGTTCTCGGCTCAGACTGGCTTTGAGCCCAAAATAACATAAATACAGTCTCTGACCAGATAACAGAATACCAAACAAAAAACTCCTAACAACGCAATGCACTTCTCCAAGTGTATCCTTGAATCAGGGTTACAGAAACAAAGCACTTTCCAAGTGTATCTTACATAAACCACGACTGATGATCAATCAATGTTGAACGAACCAAGGAACGTTGACCTCCTGCAACTAGGGCGTGGCCCCATCTGTCCTTTATCCCCAGAATATGCCCTAACGAGCCCCCAGCTGCATAACTAATCTTGCATCCTGAAAAGACTCACAGAAGACTGCTGCTGAGTCACCAACACATATGTATGTATTAGAGAGCTTTTAATTTTTTCCCCTTTTCTACTGTTTTTTAATTTTATCTCTAGTTCTCACTTCAGTAGTTATAAATAGCCAAGTCCTTAAAAATGGAGAAAAAACCCATTCTGAGAATGCTTATGTCACTGTCAGAATTTAATCATACTGCAAGTTATGATATGAAATTGGAGCATACAAAAATTGTTACATTAATATCAAAAGACTGAGAAATGGAAAAAAGGGAAAACATACATCTATGTCCTTTTTTCTACCGAGAGCGTTGCACTCATGTTGTCATGCAATTCCCTCCCAGGGCTGTCTCTTAGTACTGAAGTCATCATGGAGTTTCTGTAGGGGATGTGAGATCTGTTTTTTTCTGACAGAGCAATGATTACCTGCAATAATTAGACTATTTAGTAAGCTCTAATATCTTGCTTTTTGTTTACTTCCGACAGGTCTGCCTATTATTAAAAAATACATTAAACTAAGTATTATGTTTAGGCATAATCACTTCATTGTTTTATAACAAAGTAGACCAAAAAATTAAACTTAATACAAAGAGTATAGGTCTCAAACTGCATTCCCCCTTCCTGTCTATTTCCCTCTCCCCATCTCTGCTCTTTTGGCCTGCCCAGTACTTTGACATCTCTGCCAATTGCATTTTACCAAAATCACATGTGTAACTTTGAAGCGTCACTGAACCATGGTAGTTAAGTGAGAACTACCTATATATATATAAGTACTATTGTTAAATTTCATTATGTGTTATTAAACTGCTCACCAAATAAGAAGGGCTATCAAATAGTACCAATACATTAAAGTATAGTACAGACATTTTGCCACAGAGTAGCTACCTGAGATCCATCGTGTTCCATGTCTAAATCAAAATTCAGTGCAAGAGAACATGAATATTGTAAAACAAAACATGGAGACTGGATCAACTTTACCTGTTCCAAATAATGAAGAGACAGATTGATATATTTGGCCTCTGTCAGTTGCTGGCCTCCCACTCCCAGTCTTCCCAACACGCTCTGAACCAGCCAGGTCCACTAAGTGTAGCTTGGAACGCCGAATGGTTGCTGATCCCGGTTCTTTGCTTGAGATATGAATGGTGAAAATGCAATGTGAACGTGTGGAGTCTTGATTCATTGGAGTCTGTGAGAGAAAGCATTTCCTAAGCCTTACTTTTTAATTCTCAGTCTAAATGTTACTGATCATTTAGAAATAAAACGTGGTTGCGAGTTTAAAACAGATCACAATGATACTTTGAAACTTCTCAGGTCTAACCCAAACATCCCATAATAATTCCATTTACAATGGGCTGTATTGGAGGAAGGCAAAAATGGTCAATTCATCTGTTCCTACTACATACTACTTTATAAAATATAGTAACGAGAGTTCCTTAATTCAAAACAAAAACATTGTAAATTGTGCACCATGACTGCAAATAGTGCACAAATGGCTATAAAAGCAGTCTATGTGCTCAAAATCCAATCACATGACCATTGCGTGAGGGGATGTTGGCAATTAAAAATCAGGTCATAAGTAATTTTGGGGGTGATTATAACTTTGAATGGTCACTTAGTGACCATTAAGTTAACGGCTACCTGAATAGGAGAAGAACAGTGTAGTTATACCAGTTATATGCCACAGATTTGTGTAATATTATGGCACCAAGAGATTCATCTTCAATTCCTTTTCACCACAGCCCTTATACAAAATTTATCTTCTCAATAGCTACATGCAAACTCCATGTTTTAACTGAGTATTTACTTTCTTTTCATTTTTTTTGGACCTTATATGTCCCTTAACATTTGATTATGGCGGCATGCATTCACTCTTTCAATTAAGCCCTCTAATTGGGAGAAATCTTTGCTTGAATAATATGGTATCATCAACAAGCCTGATGACCTACACATCCTCTCTAAAACCATATTTGTGAAAAAAATGTGTAGTGGTTAAAACCCTTATATGCTAAAATGTGCAGAATACATAGATAGTCTACTCATAGATGAAAAGTAGATAAAGAGAAGTATTGCTTTAATCTTTAAATATTTAAAATGTTTACATCATTAAATATATGTGAATGCTGCCAAGAATATTAGCTCTAGGCACTTTCCAAACACAAGTAACTAAACAAATACAACACAGATATGTCCTCCCAAACTGAACAAACGGCAATAAAGCCTTTCACTGAAAAATTTCTTCTGATTAAAACAGGCCCTAAGTTTGCATTAAAAGGAAAAAAAAAATAAGCTGCAAGGTGGCTTTGATTTAATTTCCTAAAAATAAAACTTTCTGAGTTATTTGTCTTCATATTTTGATATTCAATATTTTATTTTGTTGTTAGTTTTATTATTGTTAAAAGATAGTAAAATGCTGATGTTAATGATACTGTCTTTCGTGTTGATAGACTTACACTGTTTTGAATGTACGGTAAAGAGATTAATAACTATACTCTTTGGTTTACATTACCAATTCATTTTTATTGGTTGAATGCCAAACCAATTGGGGTACATTCAATGTGATGGAAGTTTCCGGTGACAACAAATCACTGAGTTGTGATAGCAAGGATAATACATGATCTATAAAGTATGTTTGAATCATATAAAGGTGGGATATACATAAAATAAAAATAAATAAAACAAGGTCATATTCTTGTTATTAAATCTATCAGAATTGTATATGCAGTCTTCTTTCTCTTAAGCTTTCAGAAAAAAAGATTCACAAATGTTGCATTACGTCATGTACCATGTAAAAAATATATTTGACTTCCACCACCATTTCCTATTGTGAGGCCCGAATTTCTTTATTTTATACAGTGTATATATCCTGTGTGGTGTTTCTGGTTACACCTAAAAATATCTTAAATTATCCTAAATTTGCTATTTCTGGAATTTGTACATCAGCCTGAAATTTAATTAGTAAAGCCAACTACAGAAAGGCAAGATTAAAGAAATAAAAATAGAATTCCTTTCTAGGAATAAACAATTCCTTATAAGAAAGGAGTCAATCCTCAGAATTGCCATATTGCAAAGTGATTTGTACAGGGTTGCTTTTATGAATAAATGCAAATATTTTTTGGCCTTTCAACTCCGGCTGGTCCTTGGATGAAACCGATTATCTGGATTCATTCAGTGGATTCAGGCCCTGGCTACAGCACAGAAACTGCTTTGGTCACGCTGACGATGATCTCTGGAGAGCCAGGGATAGGGGCCATGCCTCTATCCTAGTGCTCCTTGACCTCTCAGCGCCCTTCGATACCATCGACCATGGTATCCTTCTGCGACGGTTGCGGGAGGTGGGGGTGGGAGGCACCATCTTCGGTGGTTCGCCTCCTACCTCTCGGACAGGTCGCAGTCGATGTTGGTTGGAGGGCAGAGATCGAACCCTAGGCCCCTCAATTATAGGGTGCTGCAGGGTTCGGTCCTGTCTCCCCTCCTATTTAATATCTACATGAAGCCGTTGGGTGAGATCATACGTCGGCACGGGATAAAATACCACCAATACCCAGACAATACACAGCTGTATCTGTTCGCCCCGTGCCAACTCAGTGAAGCGGTTGAAGTGATGTGCCAGTGCCTGGAGGCTGTTACGGTCTGGATGGGAATGAGCAAGCTGCTCTCAATCCCGACAAGACCGAGTGGCTATTGATGCTCCCTCCCAAAGATGGTCCAGCTATTCCATCTCTCAGCCTGGGGGGTGAAATTATACACCCCTCAGAGGAGAGTTTGCAATTTGGGAGTCCTCCTGGATCCGCAGCTGACTTTAGAACACCATTTGTCGGCTGTGACCAGGGGGACCTTTGCCCAGGTTCGCCTGGTGCACCAACTGCACCCTATCTGGACGGGGAGGCCCTTCGGATAGCCACTCACGTCCTTGTAACCTCAAGACTGGACTACTGTAACACGCTCTACATGGGGCTGCCCTTGAAGAGTATTCGGAGACTTCAGCTTGTCTAGAATGCAGCCGCGCGAGCGATTGTGGGTGCACCTCGGTACACCCACGTTACACCTATCCTCCGCGAGCTGCACTGGCTGCCTATTGGTCTTCGGACTTGCTTCAAGGTGCTAGTCGTTATTTTTAAAGCTCTACATGGTATCGGACCTGGGTACTTGAGAGACCGCCTCCTGCCAATTACCTCCCATAGACCTATTAGATCCCACAGATTAGGCCTCCTCCGAATTTCATCTGCCAGCCAGTGTCGGCTGGCAACTCCCCGGGGGAGGGCCTTCTCTGTGGATGCTCCGGCCCCTCTGGAATGATCTCCCCGTGAGATCCGGACCTCACCACCCTTCCGGCTTTCCGCAAAGCCATTAAGATCTGGCTGTTCCGGCAGGCCTGGGGCCTCTGAATCTCTTAGCCCTACTTAAGGGTATGACTGTTGTTGTTTTTTACTACGTGTTTGTCTTTTTTATTTTTTATTTTGTATCCCCCTTCCCTCTTGATTGTTAGCCGCCTGAGTCTCTCGGGAATAGGGTGGCATGCAAACTGAATAAATCAAATCAATCAATCAATCAATCAATCTTTGCCATTCTAAAGTCTTACAATTTAATAATGAAAAAGTTATTCCCCCTACTGAATAGTAAGATTTCAGATCTTTTAAGAATTCCCACTATTACTAGAAAACCTGCCACAAAGATTTATTTTGGCCAGATTCATGCCAGAGGAAAGACACATAAACTTAGTATTTGTTTCCTCATTACTTAGCTTCATAAAACATTTTTCATCATATACTATTGTTTCATGTCACATTAAAAATGAAGCAGTTTAATGTTCAGATAAATCCCTATCTACTTTGATTTTCAAATTTGTTCAACTGAGATTAAGACCTAAGCATATGTTCATCTATCATATGAACTGTGCTGCAACACATATACATTCAGAGGAAGGCAGTAGCAATGAGTAGGGAACTGACAATTGAGACTTATGAGGAGAAATTTTAAATACTAGAAGAGGTGTTACATTTAGGACTGCCCTGGGGAAAAAAGCCAAGGGAAACATCTGTCCAGCTCCCTTTGGCTAGCTTCAGTTTGGATGAACTGAAATTCAGCACACCACAACTAAGAATGAATCATTATGGAACGACACCACTGAAGCCATTTCCAATAATACATTTCCAGTAGACGTTTCTGAAAGTTACAGGTCTTAGGCTCAATTTCAGTGCCTTTTCCATCACTTAATGGAAGTCCCATATCCTGGTTTCCAAGGGCCAAGTAGGGGAGAGTTGTTCATTAAATTCTCCAAATTCCTGTGTGGGAGAAATCTAGCTGACATGTCTTCCACAAAAACTGCATGATTTCTCTGCCAAAGTACCATTCTTGTCACATATAGATTCTTCTACTATAAAGTACCTGGTTGTGTACAATATCATTTACATTGGATTCACAAATTCAATTAAATGTTTAACATATTTAAATATATTTGAAGCAAAAGCAAAACAATGATACTTTAAGAACAATATTTATAAATTTCACTGAAATTTCTGAATAGATGGCTGGAGAGGAGCACCCAGAATTGATTACAAAACCGGTGATTATTTACACATTTTAAATAAATAAACATATATTTTACTATAAGCTTTTTGGTGATTGCAGAATAAGAGACGTTGAAAATATGCGCACCTCTGCAATCATCCTGTTTGTGTCACCTAAGAAAAGCAGATTCAGAGCTTCTTCTTCATTGGTGCTTGCTGCAAAGAGAGATGTTTCAGTGTGAATGTTCTGATCAGGATCCTCCATTATTGTCACCTTTCTACATGAAAAAAATTAAACAATCATATGGGTTTTAGTTTTTTAATCATAAATTATACTGGAATATTTATTCAAAAGTTTTGCCTAGTAAGTAAATGTCTTATTTCTTGATAATATACAAATGCTTTAAGGTTTACTCTAGCTAGTAACAGCAAGATTTCGCAGTAAATGAAATATATATTACAGAATTGTGTAATCTACTGAGGAAGAAAACTGAGTTGTTCAATATTAAAGATTTAAAACTGTAAACATTCGCAATAAAGATATCAAAACTATAATATTTCTAATATCCTTTATACTATCTTGTCCTATTCCAGATGATCAGGAAGAGAAATCCTTATTTGTTATTATAGTAAACCAAGAAAACAAATTTAAAGAAAATTCTACTTTGCTCACAAAATTGCCTGGAAAAGAATTTATGGGAAAAGGAAGTATAGGCCATATTACTGAACCTAAGTGCATGTTAATTTTAGTGTCTAGGGAAATTCTCAATCATCCAGGTCACGGTTGTCCCAAAGGTGTGTTTTCAAGAGGCAACTGGACTTTCTGGTTTTTCTTTGAAGATGTTAGTTTCTCATTCAAGAAGCTTCTTCAGATGAGAAACAAAATGTCTTCAAAGAGAAGCCAGACAGTTGCCTCTTGAAAAAGCACCTTTGGGATATGATTTCAGTATTAAATAGATAATTGTGAGAATTGTGGTACCTTTTTGGACCTGGAACAGTAAAGGCCACAATTTTTCTAAAAGAAGGTCCTCAGAAAGTTCCATTTCTTACTAGTCCTATAACTTGGCTAATGCAACTGAAGAATGTATCCAGCTCAACTTGGCTAATATTGTTTTATACAAATTCCACTTAGCTTTAAAAGGAATCTACAAATTCCATATACTTAGCCAAATGGAAAACATTCTTTGTTTATAAAGAAAACAAAAGCCTTGCTTCTGCCTCCTCTGTCATTATGAATAAATTAGCAGTACTTTTCACATATCAAGACCCAAATTAGCATTAAAACATATATACATTTTACTTAAAGAAAGGAATCAGAAGATTAGAAATAGATCTGTTTATACAATTGCAATGTGAGAGATAAAATATTAGATAGTACTAATATTTCTAGTTAATTTTTTCTGTTTCTAGGTTGACAAGGAGATCTTTTAAATAACATTTCCACCCAATATAGAGTATGTAACAGTGAAAAAATGTTGTATTTACTGTACTATTCCAATATTCATATTCACACATACACATGTATGCACATGTAATAATATTATATATTAATTCACACAAATATACAAAAGACTAGTAGCCACCTAGATTTGTAGGCCAAATCTTTGCAGGCCAAAATTCTCTCTGCAGAATTTGCAAGCCAAAACTCTCTCTATAAATAGTTACAAAACTGTTGAAGCACTGTCCAATACATAGCTTTGATTAATTTTGTATATTATTTATCTATGAAAAAATCTAGGAAAATTACATTATAGTTTTTAATTATTTATTGTAATTGTATTTCTTTGATTCATTGTGTAGAATAAGACATTTGAAAGAAAAAAAATCAACAATACTGTTTCGCCACAGCAATGTCACAGAAATTTTAATTTGATATAAATTTTAAATTTTAATGTGTTTGATATGCAGACAGGCAGACATACCCAGAGAATTTGGAACGAGGAGAAAGGAAAAAAGATGTGCTGATTTTTAAAATCTGCATTACTTACGGTAAGTCCTTCCAGGTTGGAGGCTTCGTGCCGTGGATCTAGCAGATCATAACCACACTCATTGTAAATTTCTAAGTAAGAAATATGGTGGTATAAACCTTACTGATATCCTGAATTAAAAGGGAAAAAATAAATAATTGTATAAAATCTAGATTTTACTTATATTTATTTTTTTAACTTTAGTACTACACAAACTTGATGTTAGTGTCTCTCCTCTCTATCTAACTAGGTATCTCCACTATATTTCATCAACAAACACCATGCTAAGGAATTTCAGAGTGATAAAACATTAAAATACAATCCATCTTATTGATATGTTAAAATAAATTGGACTGAGTCATCATCAACAACCAACTAATTAGGAATGCCTGGTGGCCTCAGATTCCCTCACTCAATGAAATGGGGAACAACCAGCAGCTTTACCAGAAACAGGTATAATATTGTACATAGGTCAGTTCTGCTAGGGAAGCAGTTCTGCAAGTAATTGGTGTGAAGTTGAAAGTCATAATATTTATACATGCCAAGCCAGCATTTTGAATGCATCTGGAATTGCAGGGCCTGCAGCACCAGTATTATATGCGCTTGGTGACTCATATCTGCCAGTAAGTAGGCTGCCACATTCTGTTCCAACAGCAGTTTCTGAGTGATTTTCAAAGGCAACCCTATGTAGAATGCCTTATTTACAGTAATTTGTATGATTAGTAATGAGGTATAAGTTACTGTTGGGAAGTCCCTGAATTCCAAGTAAGATTGCTGGCCAAATGCTCACCTGGCCAGTCTCTCTATGTGGCAATGACCTTGGGCCACAGAGGGAAGAGCCATTCAGATAAGAAGCAGCTTTGTCTGCAGAAGGAATGTGGGCATGGCATACTTCTTGGGCTGTAGACGATGATGGGGGAGAAATGTATTGCAAGATATTGTTAATGTACCCTCACAATAAACTAAAATTAGTTCATCTGGGCGTGCTTTCTGTCTTGCAAGACTACTCTAGGAGAAATCCAAACACACTGCTCCTTCATAGCAAAGGAGACTCAGATCTTCTGAGCTGTTGTAAAACTCAGGCATTAATTTGTACTACAGTTTTAAATAAATGTCACATAAATTAATATTAATCTAATTTTAATACAAACTGTTGAGCAGGTGGCCATACAAACTGAATGATGCCAGGCTGACTTAAAACTTTAAGCCAGGTTTCTGTGATACAATACCATTCCTGTATAAAAAAAAACACCTTGGAGTCCTTGGTGCTCTCTGAGCTGGGTTGTTTGCTTGTAGACATTTCCTTACCCAACCAAGTAACATTATTAGAGAGTGCTAGTATTATTGTTGTTATCTAGTCAGGTAATGCAATATCTACAAGGACTCTACAAGTAGAGATTCTCTTCTATTAAAATAACAGTTGCAACTTGACAATTTTTAGACCTTTGATTTCCTGTTAAATATATAGAATCTTAAACTTACAGAAATAAATTATTTACATAATTGTATATTTCTGTAAAGAAGTTATTCTTAAATGAAAAGGACAAAATAATGGCCTGTACCTTTTGCAACCTCTGAAATATGTAAGACAGGGTCCGTGGAATTATCCCCCGATCACTGTAACGTTCTGCTCCCCCAGTGATTGTAAAGTCTTGCCACTGCCAGTTTGTCCATAGGCAAATATAGTTCCATTATAACCAGACAGAGCACTGAAATGGAGACAAAATGTGCATATATGTAAATTTGTACATTTTCAATCTGCTGTTAATAATTTATTTGACTTTTATTCCATCTATATTTGTACAATCAAGGTAGCATACATAATGCTTCCTCCTCCTATTTTCGCCAAAATCCCTGTGAGGTGATTTGGCCTAAGTGACAGAACAACTGGCCAAAAGTTGCCTAGAAGCCACATGTTATCCCAATGTCTTGTCTGATACCTTAACCACTACATCAAACTGGCTCTCTTTTTAAAATAAATAATCATTAATTTTTTGTTGCTAAATGTGATATTATATTTTCTTTAGCCAAGCAAACATTCCAAAAAAGTTTACAATTAAATACCAGGCATGCTGAGTACATGTGCACAGTACTTCAGATTCAGTTCTGAAAAATGTGCTTTGGGATATGCAGGGGTCACACAAATGTGGAATCTGCTTGCACCTCGTTAAAGCAACTTAATCTTTTCCAGGATCATGCAGCCTCTGCAGATGGCAAAACAATTAAACTTCAGTCAAAAACTTGCAAACATAATCTACATCCATGATTAGATGCATGCACCAAAATATGCCCTGCCTAATTGTATACCCACAATGACCTCTGATTTCTGGTGTATTTCTGAATTATAATTTCCATTAGGTGGAACAGTAAGGAGTGTTAGAAAATATAGTCCAGTAATATCTGAGAGACCAAAGGTTCTAAAACTCAAAACAGGCCACCTGTAACATGGCATTTATAAAATCCCCAGGTCTTTATATGGAAAATGATAGAATTCTGTGCAAGCAAGACTGTAGCTAGCAAAAGTTCCCTAGTATATATATTTTCAATCATCCGTAAGTGAAGAACATAGGTTTGACAATATAATCAAGGCACAATTATCCTGTTCAGAACTTTGTCCAATTTTATACAGACATTTGTACCAAATTTACTCAGCTCAGAGTTGGCATATGTTATGTATAAGTGGAAAAAAGTAATATTTATGTTTGTATTTCATATGAGAAGAGTTTAAATAGGTCAGTCTTTAAAAAACAAAATCTTCCTTTCTAGGAGAATGGGGCCTTATACAAAATCAGCTTCCAGTCTGGTGCCATGAAAAGGCAAAGGCCTCCAACTCATTTATTTGGAAGCCTAAGCATTTGCCAGATGGCTCAGAGTAATCTACAATAGCAAAATGTCAAAGAAAAACATACAAGATGCCAAAGAAAGTCAGAACCACTCATAACAAAAATACCAGAATTTTCAGACATTTGTTTTCTGCCTGATTACTAGGCAAGGATTGTACCTTAGTTTGGAAGAAAGTTATTGCCTATTTTCAAGCAATGTTGAATGAAATAGTGGCTGGTTATCTTTCGCTTAATCAGAACATGATCTTTGGACTATTGCATTTCATTAATCAAACAGGGGTTTGTTTGTTTTTTACTCCAAGTAGTTTTATCTTTTAGTTATAAGCTCTAAACAATAAGTCAGGGGAAAAATGTTTTCCACATCAGTTGATAAATCTAGTGGGCTATATCGGTTAGCATGACACTTTCTAAATAAATCTGAAGATGAACTGCAGCTAGTTAAAGAGTTATCAGAAATCTGAACAGGCAAATGTGGACATGGACAATTGGAAAGAAGAACAATGGTAGAAGAGGAATAGAGGACACACTGTTTAACTTTCTTGGCATTAGCAACAAAAATTACAGTAAACAACCGGTGAAAAAGAATTAGGCATAGATGGATAGATGGATGGATGGACAGGTGGACAGACGGACGGACTGACTGACTTATATGGTTATTAATATAATATTACCCATTACAGCATCAAAAATAGGTTTTCAACTGCAGAAATGTGCTATAGTCCAATAGAAGCAAAAGCCTTCTGCTTGTAACTACTTACAGTCTTGTCAATTTCAAACACACAGAATGGAGAGTTACTAATCAACCCTAGTTACCTGTCACAAAGCTGGACTTGTTAACATGTGGTTAGCAGCTTTTTGGGAAGTGCTTGTTTATACATCAGGAACAAATGAAACTACAGTACAGTGGTACTCTCTGCATGCTTTCTAGAATCTCAACATCTTTGTTACATTGTGGCAACCAAACATATGTTTTACGCATTTTAAAACAAGTGTGAAATCTCCCTAAACTCTATAACACCGGGATGGTGAACCTATGGCACGCGTGCCATAGGTGGCACACGGAGCCATTAATCAGGGCATGCAAGGCGTTGCCCTGTCAGCTGGCCAGCATACATGTGCACGCTGGCCATCTGAGTTCACCCCTTTTTAAAAGCCATTTTTTGCCCTCCCCAGGCTCCAGAGGCTTTATAGGAGCCTGGGGAGGGCAAAAAGAGCCCCCCGAGGCCCTCCGGAGGCTGCAGGAACTTCCCTGAAGCCTCCAGAGCGCAAAAAAACCAGCCCTCGTAGGTTCGCTCGTAGGGTCCTTTATAGTCCTCCGGAGGCTTCAGGGAAGCCTCCTGAAGGTCCTTGAAGCCTTTGGAGGGCCTCCAGGGGTGCGGGGGAGGCTGTTTTCGCCCTTCCCAGGCTCCTATAAAGCCTCTGGAGCCTGGGGAGGATGAAAAAACATGAAAAAATGGGGTGGGGTCTCGCCTCTCATGCACGCATATGCACTGGGGGGGGTCATGCATTGCATTATGGGTGCGGCACACCCGTGCACGACCCCCCTGTGCTCCCCCCCTTATGGCACGCGAGCCAAAAATGTATTCCCAAAAATTTCCATAAAAATATGTTGGCTGAGAAATTTTGGGAGCCAGTCTCCACATCTTGATGTACCTAACTGGTATCAGACTTCGCTCTAGGCACAAAATAAAAACCAGCTACTAGAAACTCAATTCTACCTTGAGTAAGAACAAAATTTTTCACAGATTCAACATTGTTAGATAAGATTCTTTACTGCTAAAGGGAACAATTACTGTACATAGGCATCAGTATTTTTCATGTAAGCCCAGAGTTTAAATCCTGACTTTTGCCTCCTTCCTCTCTGAGTCAACAGATTTTAGCTATTCCCTTCCCAGCCTTTGGAGTTGTAAACATCTGTTTCATGTTTACATAACAGCTCTGTCTTTCCTCAAAATGACTGATTCCAACTCTAAAACCTTTATAGCTGGAGAAAGCTGGTATTTTAAAAAAAAATGAATGCAATATTTTTGGTATAAGGGCAATCTTCAAATACGTAGATAGGGGGAAATTATTACTTTATTGTTACCCTTCTATTTTCGGACAAGGAGCTTTATGAAAATGGTTTATCTCATAGACCTATTCCAAGGCAAAAAAACCTACTAAACTTCAGGAAAAAAGTTAAAGAATTATGAAAAATGAAGTTGGTGCCAATACGTTATATTAACATTTCTCTACATTTGAAAATACAGTATCAAAACCCTTCCTCCCTTTCTCTTTTCCCAACCTAGAGTTTTTCCACACATAAGAGTACAGCAAGAAATGTTAATTTTTTCAGATACACTGGCTCAATTTGTATTTCATGTTAGAGATTAATTCAGCTTAATTACCTAAATAAACTCATTTCATTTTATAACTTTCCCACATATATCTAAATAACTTAATTACATTTGATTCCTACTGAATCCTTGTAAGAAAAATACCCAATGTTTTTGTATTCACACACAAATCTACCATATTTTCCTACAATAGTACCTTATTTGGATCCAAATGCATTCTCTCTTTCTGTTTATGGTTATGTTTGTTTAAATAATTGCAAGACTATTTTATTTATATAGTATAAAGGATTATTAGTCACTGAAATAAAGATTTGAAAGTTACCAAAGTTAAAGCTGATATACATAAGTTTTCTTTTGAAGGAATATGATGAAATAACTCAGTTGGTTATCACCAATATGCAATGGATGAAGGACAGCATGAAACTGGAAATCTAATAAATATAATCATGTTCTTCTGAGAATAGGAAAGATAGGTTTTTCAACATTCATTTGGTTAAACTGGCAAATTTTCCAATTAATCTCCATCAAAAATGGTTATGAATTAGAAGAAAGAGTGTAGAAAAATAGAAAGTGACAGTCTAGAAACAGGAGCCTATCAACCATATTATTTCTATCCATGCATACAATAGGTTCAATTTCTAATACTATATTGTGAAACCAACAATGTTTTTCTTTTAAAAAGATTAAATTAATGACACATCAGACAAAAAAATAACAAACACCTACAATCCCCCCAGAACCCTTGTTAAAACAAACTGAAATAAACATTTGCAACATTATAGTATTCTATCTTTAAAGTTTATAAGTTTGAGCCTGGGCTATACTAATGACAGAGCTACTAATATGATTTTGCGAAGACTCTAGAGATAAATATTCCTCAATAACATATACCTAATTCACCTGTATAATAAATTCAGAGACTAAACATCTTTAAGTGAAAATCTAATATTCCAAACATGGTTAACTGCTTTGGTCCCAAAGTAGACCCACCAGTAAACATTTGTAGAAATAAGGGAGTACTGATATAAGTGTTTAAAATAATCTACTATTTAAACAGAAATCAAAAGTAATAAAAATAAGAGCCTAGCAACCCCACATGAAGTCACCATTGTAGAAGAGCAACCTTGGGCTGGCTTTCTGTAATTCGAGCAATCTTGGGCTCATTTTGCTATAACTTGGGTGCCATAAAAGCAAGCATGTTATATCTAAAACCAATGAATTATTTTAAGTACATCTTAAACATCTGATACATGTTATTAATTTCAATTGAACTATTTATACTGATTTTAATAATGAAATTATGGGAAAGGAGAAACTTTGCTTTTAATGAATCAGTAATCAAATCTAGAAGTATTTCAAACTTGTACACAGGGAATTTGGAAGCTATGAGCATGCAAATCCTCCATAAAAGAATAGACCAAGTATTAATATTTCCTAAGATTTTTTTCACAACTTTTGATTTTCATTGGCCCATCATAGAACGATTTTTGGATCTGTAATATCATTCTTTCAAAGTAGGTCAGATCAAGAAACATATTACAAGAACTGCTGGAACAATACTGCTGTCAAGTATAACATAGTTTGAAGACCTGCCAGAATTCCCCCCCCACTGCCCCACTGTCCAGAATCAAGGTACGCTTATTTTAATCTCCTTCTCATGGTCCCTCCTTTCCTAGGTGTGAGTTATCTTCTCTTTAATATCTTCCTTCCTTCATCAATATTATCTACAATCCTCTACATACAATGATTTTGGCATGATACTTTCCAATAGTAATGTTATGACAAATTTAAGTTTCCAAGTAAAGAACTCCACTTAAACATATGGAAAAGAACTGCAGTTAAATATTTATTGCCTTTATTTGATTTCTATCCTGCCTTTCATCAAGATTTCAGAGTGGAAATATTGTGGGAAGTCTTCCCCCAAAATAATCCAGTGAGCTTCTGTAGCTGAAGATACACCTTCATTTTACTGTTCAAAATATCTTAACCATTATGCCACGGCTCTATTTGATTTGATTTGAATTGTAGATAAACATTCCCTTAGTTAAGAAGACATGTTACAAATTATTTTGTACTGTTTACTGCTGTGACGTGGCTTGACAGGCGTGGTAGGGGAAGGATACTGTAAAATTTCCATTCCCACCCCAATCCAGGGGAAGGTACTGCAAAATCCCCATTCCCTCTGGATCAGATGGACTCAGGAGGGAGAAAATAGATGGGGGCAGAGCCAGAGGTGGTATTTACCGGTCCCCCGAACTAAAAATTTCTGCTTCCGGTTCTCCAGAACTGGTCAAAACTTGCTGAATACCACCTCTGATAGCAAGTAGTATGGAAAAAGAGGTGCAGTGCTTTCTGTTTTCCTTTAAACAATTTAAATGTGTGAAACATTTAAAAGTGATGGAGGAGAAAGTAAAGTGACATGGGAGATAAAATAGTATTTCCAAACATTTTGTAAATCTGACTTGTCACGCTGTATATAACTTTAATGGAAGGGGCAGCTGCAATTTGTCTCATTTCTGCTTAAATGTTTTTAAAAAATATCTTACAATAAAAATTTGATAAAAGCAGATTTTTGATGCAGATTCATATCTGCAGGTTCATAACTATTTTAATCCAATAGTTCTGACACTTTACTTTGCCAAAATTTAAAAGGAGAAAAGAAAACAAACTTAAAACTTGCTAAAATAAACCCTATAATCATGTAAAGTGGCATTCAAAAAGGCATTATTTTCCTCCTCCACTATGCTTTTAAATAGATTCTACAAACTTCTATGTTAAACCACCTATACTAATAAGAATAAGGATGTGATGCATGTTTATCTGGTATAAAATTTCATCAGTTCACCATGTCAACCAAGAGATATAAAAAGATCAAGAATGATGATTCTTTCCAGTATATCACTGTTCCTCAACACTTGAGCCATAGCCTAGAACTAACATAATGCAGGCAGCTTCTTAGTAGTTCCCAAAGCAAGAATATATTTTATTTCAATTTAGAAACACAAGATTCAGAAACACAAGATCTGTAATACTGTAACTTCTTTTTCTTCTACATTAAAAAAAGACTACATATGCACTGAAGCCATGTGTGCTTTGCTAGGCTCACATGAGATCTGAACCATTATTTTAGGATTATCCCAGTCAGAATATATTTTGAGACAAATCATCAGGCCTAAGTCACAGCCAAATCTACAGTGTGGGAAATCCCAGTTGGAGAAAAAAAAAGAGTATGGAATGACAAGAGATTTAGTAGCAAGCTTTGTTTGCATACCATTGTGTGAGATGGAGCTGGCAAACCAGTCTTTTTCCTTCAAAGAGATTCTGATAAATATAATTATAGACCAAGATACGATTAAGAAACCAGTGCAATCAAACACTGAGAACTAATCTATGGCTATATATTTATAGTATATGTTCAGTGTTTCCACTTTAAGGTGCTATTTTTTTTTTAAAAAAAAAGCTTAGATTACAATTATTCTAGTTGAAATGTGCTATAATAAATGTGTAACCATAAATCTATTTAGAATATTTGAGACAAAGTAATCTAAGTCAGGTTACAAATATATTGTTTTAAATACTGTGTAAGCATAATGTGAAATTAGGTCTTATTTCAGAAAAATTTGCAGTGGAAAACAACAGAAGCATTAAGAGATCTAAAATTGGAAAATTGTCAGTTTGTTCCAATTTTTAACTATTCAGGTAGCATGTATATCAAGAGCCTTTTTTTCAGGCAGCCACTGTGTTGGAAATCTTTTTGTCTGCCAGTTAAATCACCCAGCAACCTATTATACTAGCAAAAAGCACCTACGTATCCAGAATCAACATGCTACAGCTGCACTTAATCGAGCCGCAAAACAAGCTCAAGTGGATGGAAAATGTGATATGCTTCACCGCAGCTGAATGGCTGGGACAATGAACAAAGAATAATGGGAAATAACTGTTCTTTGTGGGAGAAGACAACAAAGAATGACACATTTTCTCCTACACAAGCATGCATAGTAAAAGCAAAAAAATTCATGTATTATCTGAATATCCAAATATATGCTCCAACAGATATGAAATCTCCTTTGAATCTTCACATACAGTTTGATTGACATTCATAAATGGTTTGCTTTTGCCTTTATTCTGTGAAACACCCCCCCCCCCCAATTTTGCCTAGCTTGGTGTACTTCCCATTTAGGTTCTAAGCAAACCATTGTAATTTTCAAGCCTAGGTCAGCCAAGTGCTGCCACCTGCTGACACTCAATAGTTTGACAATGGGCCATGAGTTGATGTGTACTCTTAGTGACCACCTATAAACTTCTTCTCCAGGATGGTCTGTACCCAATATGCCCTTTCAGAACTTCCAATGATGCACTCATTGCCACTATAATCAAGTCCATGTACCTTGCAGCTGCATGTCTTTTATTTACTTCCTTCTTTCCTGTCTCTTTAGAATTCTCAAGAAAGATAAGTCTTCACATGTGTCTGAAATAGGATAATTGAGCCTGGACATGTTTGACTCAACTGGGTTTTAAGGCTCTACCACAAGAGACTTTGGCATTTTTCTTGACTGCTATTTTCTTGACTGTTAACAGTTAATCCAAAAGACACAGGCTCTCCACCACTTCAATATTTGTATTGTCAGTTCGGTTACTTTACCGGTTATTAGTTTGATTTTCTTTATGTTTAATCTCAGTCCCACTTCTTTTCATTGTGCTCCTTGAATTTCATTTCCAGACTTTCCAAATCCTTATATTTTTAGCTATAAAAATACTGTCCCCACTATTTTTACTCCTTTCCCAATCTGAAACAGTCTGTTTCACCATGTTTATTACAGATTGTGATTTCCTATTTTGTGTACAGATTTTGCACGAGGACAATGCAGTGTTTTAAGATTCCCATTTTCCTAAGCACAGATCCTTTGTTCTATAGTTTGACATGATCAACACAATTTAAGGTCATTCTATAATCAATGAAGTACATATGGATATTCCTTAACATTTTCTAAAATCAGCTAGCATCTTTCTTTCCATGTAGGATTCTAATTTCTGTAGGATGCTCCTAAGCATTATTTGCTAGTATATGATATTTTGGATATTGTACAATAGTTTCTGCAGTTTCTTAAATTTTCCAGTTTTGTGGCATAGATTTATAACAATTACAGATTATGAGTCCATTGCTTGCCATAGGGCTAATATCAGTTCATCTTCTAGTAGTAGTAATTCTTATAAATAGGAATTCTAATCAAAAATCAGAAATTATTTTTTGATAACAATTAAAATGTGTTAGTTTAAAACGGTACTTCCAGTTCTTTTCAATTTTTGTAAATCGGGAATATCTTCTAATGTAACATGTTAACATTCTATACTGTAGAAAATTACAGTGTATTCAATCCATTTGCGTTTGATCAACTGTGAATCTATTATTATCTATTTATTAGCATCCTTTAGCATACCAATTCAAGGTTGGAACCTCCTGAGTTTGGAAATCTTTTGAAAGATTTTCTTTTTCCATTTTCAATATCTTTACAGATGTCATGAGAATACTGCTTCTTATTTTTTCTAACAGCTCTCTAAAAGTTCTTCTAAGATCTCTCTCTTGGGATGTAGACAACATAGACAACATTCTAGACAACATTCACCATTTGTTCTGATATCTATTTTTTTCTGTTTCTTGTTCTTTGGCAATCTTCACATTCTTCCTTAATAATTTTAAAAATTTCATTCCACAGTTCCTCTGGTTCTCTATTTAACAAAGTTCAGAACTTCAAAATAATTTCCAATGTTATCTTTGAAAATTGTGGTTATATGTTCAAAATCATATCATGGAAACTGGTTAGTTCTGTTCTCCCATTTTGACTTTGACTCTCATTTGACAATCTTGACTTGGAATGTAAATGCAAGGAGTTTGTAAGCTTTTTGTAAGCTGTCCCACAGACACCCCCTTGTTACATCTTTACTATTACAACTGTGCCATTCTACCTCTTTGTACCAACAATATATTCAATTTGATTTCTATATACTCCATCTGGTCATATCAGGTACATAGCTATGGTTTGGCTTCTTTGAAGGTACTGTAGTGTCTGCAATAAATAAATAATTGGATTGACAAAAACTAATACATCATGCTGTGCTTCATTTCTATTTCTCTAGATATACAGATATATTGATAGATATACAGAAAGATATATCTCCATTTTAAGAACAATATTCTTAGGACTTTCAAAGGAGTAGCAATATTAGTCCACTAAATAGGAATTAGATTAGTAACACCACCACCCCCCACCCCCCAAATATAAATACAGTGGGATTATGCCTTTGTCATCTATAATTTGATGCATTAAATTTATAAATCAAAATATAAAATCATACTTTTATACACATTTTTATTTTAGCTTTGGTTATTGGGCAATTCCAATGAATGTCAATAATATATATAATTTTATCCCACAACAACACTACAAAAGTAGAAAAAAATCACACGCAACTACATTTTCCTCACTGAACAAAATACTTAAGTTTTGTTTCAAAGTTATAAAAATATGTATTTGACATCTCAGTGAGTTATGATTGGTCAGGTTCATGTGACAAAACCCACTTTTGATCCTTGGATCTGAGTTTGGAGAATCTAACAATTTACTAATTTACTAATACTAAAATAGAAACTGGTGATCAACTTTTTCAAAAGCACATTGAAAAACAACATAGAATTATAACACTGGACAAAGCCTATAATGTCTCGAGAGAAAGGATAGAGCCATGGTGGCGCAGTGTTTAGAGAATGCAATACTGCAGGCTACTTCTGCTGACTGCTGGCTGCCACAAATTCAGCAGTTTGATTTCTACTAGCTCAAGGTTGACTCAGCTTCCATCCTTCCGAGGTCGGTAAAATGAGGACTCAGATGGTTGGGGACAATATGCTGACTCTGTAAACTACTTAGATTTATATACCGCTTCACAGTGCTTTCTAAGTGTTATTGATATTTTTGGTATCTAGTGAACCCTTTTAAATGTGGCTAGTAAAATTTAAGTGGTCTAAAACAGGCAGTAAAAGCCCAATACTAGTCAGAAATAACTAACTCTGAAATTCTAAACAGAAACAGTATGTTCAGTGGGATTTAACTCCCAACCAGAGTAAATTGCAACCTTAAACATTAAAACAAACTATATATTACAACAGAGAAAAAAGTTCAAAGAAATACAAAAAGGAGAAAAAATGAACACATTATGCCAGCAATCTAAATCTATAATTAATGACATATATGTTCCTTCTTTTATTGTTCTGCTATTGCTGTGGATTTATTTTGTTGTAATTTACTTTCCATGTAATCATACAACAAATAGCTTTGGAATGCTACTGAGAAACTTCACTGACATTTCTGCTTTGTTATTTTCCTGGAAGTAGATCAGCAAAGCTCCTCCTTCCCTTACTGATCCTTTTTTTCTTCAGGAATATGTTCAGTTAATGAGCTACCAAATTAATAATGAATCTATTTTTGTAATCTAAAAAATCCTCATGAGGAACTACACGATACCAAAATAGCAACAATTAATTTTAACGAGGAATTTTGACATATTTGAATATAAATAAAAACAGCCAAAATATATTATTAGCAAACACCACTACAATATGAAAGCATTGTAAATAAAATATTTTGAAATTATATGTGTACACGATGTTATTTTAAAATAGCACTTACAAAGCATTGTTGAGATAACAAGATATGTTGCAATAAAACTGAAATTACTAAGAAGTGAACACATCCTGCAATTTTATTATTAAAAAAAGAACAGAAGTTTGGAAACAAGCAATATAACTTCAGAAGTATGTACTAGCTGTTGCAACATTGTTCTTATAAATTATGTGTTCTTTCTGAACTATCACTGTTTACTGCATCTCCAAAGAGAGTGAAAAGTGATGTTTGGAAGAATCAGATATAAGAGGATCCTTGCATTCTCAAATATGAATACGAATAATGAAGAATATTTATAGCTCATGGTTTAAATGAGGGGTCCTTGGTGCTTTTTGAACTTTTCAGAAACATTTCATTACACAAACTAGGTAACATCATCAGTGCTAGACCTAGCTTGGGTAATGAAATGTTTGCAAGAAAATAACCAAGCTCAGAAAGCACCAAGGATCCCTCAATATGAACAATGAACAAAATAAAGAATTTAACTGAAAAATTAAAATGGTTTCAAATGATATTTGAGCTATCCATTTATATTATTACTGAGCCCAAAACAGCTTTGTTCTGAATACACTTTACTCAATCCACAAGAAAACAGAAGAAAATGCTCTCCATATCCACAACTAGCTTGACTTCTTATTGCAATAAAGATTGGTTATGCTTCAAGAAACATGTAATTTGCACAGGATAAAAAGATTGTGCAGAGATGTTTATCAAAGTGCACTTGCAAACATTGTGCTGTACAAAACATTATCAGAACATATTCCAGTGATTTCTATCTCCTTCATTTGACAAAATATATATATATCATAAGAATAGAAAGTATCCAATTGTCATAGAATGAAATGGGATTTCTGTCTCTAGGCATTCAAAGCTCTTCAGAGAAGGCCAAGGTCTTTGAATTGTTATCTGTTGATATAAAAAGCAAAAGTCATAAAATTCATTTTAGTTCTATCCTAATGGTATCAGTGTTATTTGAAATGCAATTTGTATAATTCTTAATTAAGATTATACTAAATATAAATTCATCAGAATAGTTTCTGAATTACTTCCAAATTTGTATTCAATTTATTTATACTGTTTGTTTTTTTTACTTCGTAGACTGAGAAGAATAATGTATTTAGATTGCTTTCCCTAATTTGGGAATCTTCTAGTTTTATGAATTGAAACTCTCAGAATTCTGTGCCAAAATGACCATTGCTGAGCATTCTGAGACTTAAAGTCCATATATATGCAGCATACCAAAACCAAGCAAAGATATTTTGAACCAAAAAGGCTCTATCTTTGTATGATAAAATTACCTCAGATATTTGAATAAGCAAAGAGGTGGAGGAGCATATATAGACAATCCTTACATCATCAAAAAAGTTATAATTAATGTGCCTATTTATACTTTATACTGCTTTTTTAGGTTTACTCAAGATGCTCTCAAGAGCAACTACCAGGTAGCAAGTCATAAACTAACTTAAGCAGTTTATGTGTTAGATGGTTTGAAGACTCCGTATTACTGCAGATTTGAGACCAGTATGCCTACAAATGAGTTGTAGGAGAACAATGGCAGGAAAGAGTGTGTCTCTATCTCCTGCCAAAAGTAGCATAGAGACATCTAGTTAACCATTTTGAAAAATAAAAAAAGGTGAACCTTGAACTGATGTTCTTATAAGATAGAGAATGGAGAGAACAAAAGAATATAAGAAGTTTAATCTTTATTTCACTGACTGTAGCAAGTCCTGGCTGATTCCTGCTATATGCAGTTAGATTTTGTCAGAAAGAGGTCATATTAAAGCTAATGAATGTACTAGAACACCTGATTATTTTTCAGTGCCACTGTAATGTTGAACAGTCCCTAAATGAACTGTTGCAAGTTTAGATCTACCATACATAGTATAAGAATGGCAATATAGAAAGAGAAGACAGCTATAATCAAAACTGCAAATCCAAAGACTAAAAATTTGAGAAAATGGGCTGTAGGAAAAGTGAAAGAAAAAGGATGGAGACTAAGGTGTGCAAGATGCACCAGTTGTTCCATCCTGGATCAAACAATGCACAAGACATGCCGTATAAACCTATAAAGGCCTATCAAAGTACAAAAAAGACATTATAAAATATTATAAGAAATTATGTATATCAACAGACCAATGGCCATCTTGTACGTAATCTTATATCTGATCAAAACTAGATACAAACTCTGAAAGTTAAACATACTTTTCTTTTTGATCTCAAAATTTGTATTCAAGGGAATATTGTCTGAAAATGAGCATAATGGATTGATATACTTACTTTCCATTAATATGAATACACATTTCCCTTTAATTATAAATGTGCTTTGCAAATGTGAATTTATCTTTTTTCACATTTCCAATATATAAACCTAATATTTTCAAAAACTTTTTGGAATACGGAATTTACAACACTAACCCATACTTGATTAAAACACACACACTTTTTTCAAGTCAGCCTTGACTCTTGAGAACTGTCTGGAGAAATACTTGTGTCAGACCTGCAGTCATATTCCTTTTAGGATTTTTGGCCTGCCACACTCTCTCTCATTTTACTATGCTGTTTCATTAGTGGGGTAATTGGGAGGGGGAATAGTAAGGAGTACAATTGTAGAATGTGTTGTTGTCAAAATAAAACATTCCTTTCTAGAAGCCCAAGGTCATTCTTTGTCTCTGTACCGCTGCACCTGACTGGAACTAGATGGGTGGAAATGCCAGTGTGGCAGAGGAAATTTGGACTATGTGATGGACTTGTGGGTGTGGGGACAAGATCATGAACTTTCAACTGGATGGGAACTCCAGGAAGCTTTCAGATTCAGGTTTCCCATAGATGTGCCAACATATCTCTCTTATTAAATTGGAACTTTGAGGAAAGCTCTGCCTTGGACTCTGATTTAATTCTGGATGATATTTGGAACACTGACAACTTGTAGACTTCTTAGCAATATTTTCAGTAGTTTAAGATTGCTTCCTCCTAGGGCTGAGAGAGTAACTGTCCCAAAATTTCCCAGCCAGCTTTGTGCACAGTCTCTACTACACCAAACTGGCTCTCGTATACATACCATTATGTACTACAATACACTAAATTATATTGTACTTTGTTTCACTTGTGAATCTTGCTTTATTACACTCTATCAGGTATTTTATTATTTTTAACAAAATGCATATCATTTTGAATCTCATATGCCTTTTGCTATCAAATATTTACCAAAAAAGGAATAAGAGAAACTATTCAAGGAACTCTACCATCCAATTTTTTAAAAAAACTAATGTTCATTATCACAAACTGGCTTTATTGATTAAAAAGCTAAATGGATCATTAAAAAGAATCAAACTTACCATTCTGCAACTGGCTTGGCAATAGTTTCAAAAATATCATCTTGTTTTGATTCCTGATCAAATACTTTCTGAAATCTGCAAATTATAAATAATTAGTCATGCAAAATCTTCAACAATACTTGATTCATTTTCTTTTTTTTATTTAAAAGTAAATCAATGTTTACTGTTGACATCATTGCTTTACATAATCCTGAACAATTTTCTCCTGTAGCTTTTTCCACACTACATTATTGTGCTACTGAATCCACAAAGGACTTTAAACACTACTGCTTACAAAATATATACAATAAAATATTGTGATAAAATGTTACTGCTTAGAAAAAGCAAACATACTTTACTACTGTCATGGGGATCAACATTTCCAAGGGCCCACACATGAGCATGTTTAAGAAACACTAAAATAAAACAGAATATATAAACACTGCAAACTATTTTCAGTTTTCTTTTCTGGAAGAGAAAAGCAACATCAAGGAACTTACTTAACAGCGAGTCAAATACTTTAAGTCTTATGCCTTATTTCCATAAACTAAGATCAATAAATTATTAATGTTTTAGCATCTCTATAAAAACTTCTTAATACATGTTTATCTCTCTCTCTGCTCTCCCACCATTAAAAGAACCTATTTTGTTCAAGTGCAAATGACTTAAAAGCATTCTGTTGATCCATTACAATGGACAATAGAGTATTGTGCTACATTAAAGACTAACTGATTTTATTTAATCACTAGGCACCTGTAGCTCCTATTCCACTTCACTAGAAGTGCTGAAAAAGATTTTTTTTATTTAGTTGGGAAGGTGAGATAGAAGAGGGAAAGAGGAATAGATGATGATGCTTATATTAAAATTTGGGCCATCGATATGATGTTCACAGAACCTTTTTCCTTACATGTAAAACAAATGAAAATAAAATCAAAATTAATTTTCTTTTCTAGGAGGAAAGAATGAGACATATATCTCTTCTTTCCTGCTATAGAGCCAAGTGAAACTTTTCACTGACAATAGTAGTGGAATGGGGAGGAGGGGAGGGGGATATGAAGGGGAAGAAATCTGAATATACAAGTATCACTATGGCATGGAGATATGTGGGCTGCGCAGGAACATCCATGTGCAGGGCATTCAATTAGAAATTGCCTTCCTTCAATTAGAAATTGCCATATTCAAGGCCATGGAACTATGTGTTTTAGGTCAAGGATCTCCTTTAAAACTTGAACATTGGGCACTATCTAATAAAATGAAATTCAATGGTGAAAAGAGTAAGGTTCTACATTTAGGCAACAAAAACGAAATGCACAGGTATAGTATAGGTGGTACCTTGCTCATCAGTAGTAACTGTGAAAGGGATCTTGGAGTCCTAGTGGACAACCATTTAAATATGAGCCAGCAGTGGGCAGCAGTTGCCAAAAAAGCCAACACAGTTCTAGGCTGCATAAACAGAGGGATAGAATCAAGATCACGTGAAGTGTTAATACCACTTTATAATGCCTTGGTAAGGCCACACTTGGAGTACTGCATTCAGTTTTGGTCCCACGATGTAGAAAAGATGTGGAAACTCTAGAAAGAGTGCAGAGAGAGCAACAAAGATGATTAGGGGACTGGAGACTAAAACATATGAAGAATGGTTGTAGGAACTGGGTATGTCTAGTTTAATAGAAAGAAGGACTAGGGGAAACATGATAGCAATGTTCCAATATTTCAGGGGTTGCCACAAAGAAGAAGGAGGCAAACTATTTTCCAAGGCACCTGAGGGTAGAACAAGAAGCAATGGGTGGAAACTAATCAAGGAGAGAAGCAACTTAGAACTTAGAGAACTTAGAGAACAACTTAGAGAAATTTCCTGACCATCAGAACAATTAATCAGTGGAACAGCTTGCCTCCAGAAGTTGTGAATGCCCCAACACTGGAAGTCTTTAAGAAGATGTTGGATAGTCATTTGTCTGAAATGGTATAGGGTTTCCTGCCTAGGCAGGGGGTTGGACTAGAAGACCTCCAAGATCCCTTCCAACTCTGCTATTGTATTATTATATTAAAATTTAATCTCCCCCCTCCCTGCATCCTGCTAATCTTCAGAAAACTGCTGAAAACTTATTTTATTACTTTTTTCAACCCAGGGTTAAGATTCCAAATATTGAGTAGATTTTGATTGTTTTTGATCATGACCCTCTCTTTAGTATTATTATAATTCACTGGTTTGTGTATGTGTGTGGGTGTGTAAAAGTAATGTACTTCTGTTTGCTTTTCATCCCAATTACTGGTACCTATTAGGGAATTATAAGTCATCCATATTTTTATGGGCTACATAAAAATATGGATGACTTATTATACATAAGTCATACATACATACATGCACAGAAAAAGTTATGCACCAGCTGATTAAAAGTTCATTTCTAAGCTACTAATATTGATGCCTCATACTTTAAAAATTAGTATTTAATATTAACAAAACAGACTTCTGCTTGTTCTCACCTCCCTTATCCCTAAATTTTATTTGAATGTTTTCTACTTCCTCTTCCTGTGAGGGGTTGTCTGCTCTTTTCAAAATTAGTTGTACCCATTTAGAAACCTCCCCCACCCCCTGTCATTCATCCATTTCCCATTACCTCAGAATTGTACTCATAGGCATTCAAGCTGGTCTTCCAGCTGCCTGGCTAACTGCCACACCCTGGTATTTTCACATTAGCGTTTACATCTAGAGGCAGCCTCGCCCTATCCAGTCTTTTGAGCTTACAAAAGCAAATGTTAAGCAGAGTGGGAAAGGAGTGTATGTAGCAGGAAAGGTGAATGCTGGGAAGCAGAGATTGGCAGCTATTATAATGAGGCAAATGCCTGAGTTTTGCTGGGAGCCCAGTAGCAGCTAGAAGAGGAACAACCACACTGAAATAGCACCTCATCCCAATTAGTATAAGAATGTTTGGAAAAGGCAAAAACTGTATGTTATTTTGTAAAGTCTTTGAGACTTTAGTTTGAATTAAATATAGTAAGAAAATAAGTATTAAAGGACTCTTACAGACATACTTATGTGGCAACAACACGTTGCAAAACCCAAAAGGGTGGAGTTGACCTAGAGAATGATAAATAGCCTGTTGTTGGGGAAGCTGATTGTTGCAATCAAATATTTTGTACAGGTTTGCTATGCTTGTGGTGTCTCCTGTCCTTGAACATCAAAGAACTTCACACCCAGTCCAAGAGAATTCTGGGAAGGAAAGCAGCATAATAAAGAAAAAATGTGTTCCGACAGTAATTTCCATACTACTGTTATATATACAAAGCGGGCTACAAATAAACACATTTCATATCCAAATCCATCAAGTTTATTTTCCAATAAAGGTACATTGGATTAAAAGATAGTTTTTCACAATCTTTTCTGTTTTGTCAAAACCATAAGGACAAGCACAATCTGAATGTAGTTACTTTAAGAAAAAAAGTTTTAAGTGCTGTAACAGAAACCTTATAAAGGAACTTTATGGTATCTTTTAAGAAAGATGTTAAAAGTCTATTGTTGGGTATGTAGCACTATTTGGAACATATTTATAGAAAGGCAACATAGTCAAAAACATGTCCTGTAAGAAAAAAATTAAAGGAATTGAACATCTGAAGAAAGCAGTCTTCAGAAAAGTCAAGTAGGATATTAGCCATTAACAAATATCTGAGGGGCTACTATGGATTTATGAAAGAGAAAAATGGTTTTCAGTTGATACTTCTCAGAAGTACCTGATACTTGTCAGAAATCAGATATATCTCCTGTAATTTATATCAAAATTGAGAAAACAGTTCATTTCTGACAGGAGGATAGACTACACCACTAAACAGTTTACAACTGAAGCAGAGTCCATACTTTCACTTGTAAGTTATATTAAACGCATCAGCATCAGTGGTAGGTTCCAATTTTTTTTTACTACCGGTTCTTTGGCCATGGCTAGGTGGGGAGGCATGTGACTGAGTAGATGTGGCTAACTTGATGTCACTCACGCACACTCAGTCACATGAGCCCCCATCAAGTCACGCCCACCAAAATGGTGGCAAAAATATTTGACAAGTGAGGGAGTGCCAGGCCAGGGCTCTTTGCTGTCTCCTGGACAGCATTGGGGGCGAGCCAAGCAGCCTGCTCTTGAAGTGGCGTATGTGGCCGATGGGTTTGGCCCTGGGCTCTTGCTCTGTCTGCCCGGGAAAACCAGCACTGAAGCAAAATGTCCTGGCGTGCCTTTGAGCCGAGCCCTCGGGATTCCTGGAGTGGCCTGTGTGCTCAGCTGGCTCCAGCGGTGCAACAGCCAACCAGCCATCGCCAGGGAGACCCACCAGCGCCACCAGATGCCTCCCGGTGCAGGTGAGACATGATTGGCCAGGCAGGGGGAACACGAGGCTTCAGGCCAGGAGCGGGCTAGAACGGCTGCCCCACCAAGAGGAGTACTTCGTTCAGCCTTTGGCTGGCAAAGGGCCAGTTGCCTCCGAAGGTTCCCGGTTGGTGGGACTGCCTGAACAGCTGCCTGGCGCGGACAAAGACTGGCTCCCCTCTGCAACACGCGGGAGGCTCCCTGCAGTTCCTCAGCTCATCTGGGCTGCAGCTGAGCCCACTGCCCTGAGCCAGCTGACAGAGGCTCCGCAGGATGTGGCTGGGAGCATGCTAACCTTGCCGTCCCCTCCTCCACTGCCCTCTCCTCCCGCCGCCACTGCCCTCTCCTCCCGCTGCTCTCTTCTTCCGCCACCACCCTCTCCAGCATGTGAAGCTTGCTGGGCTGCAACGGCAGTAGATTCAGGAGACGCTGGCCAATGGGGAGAGGGGACTAGGCTAGCGTGAATACTGCTTACCTATGTGTAGGCAGGAGGAGGCAGTTCTGTGGATGCATGTGGCGAAGGCGAGGCAGGGCAAGCATCTGAACGGACCGTTTCAGGGATGTAGCCAGCCAGCTGTCACTACCGGTTTGGTGACCCAAGCCCAATCACTACTACCAGTTCACTCGAACCAGGAGCAACCCACCTCTGATCAGCATGTGATGCCACCCAATTTTATGGCCTTTTTTGCATTGGTTATTAAGTGAACACCATAAACATAAAGCAAATGCTACAGCTGTTATGCAAACCATTGTTTGCTATGGCGTGGTTTTTGCCAAAAACAATAAGTAAACATTGGTTTTCAGCAAAAACAATATAAATTGCGGTCAAATGACTGCAGCAGGCTGGGGGAGGGGCTACAAACAACTATGCATGCAAACCATTGCAAGTACCTAAATTATGATCATGGGGACGATGGGTAGGGTAGACATTGGAACTTCAAATCTGGGTCATGTCATATTTTTGGAGTCCAGCCATAAGTTGAAGATTACTTGTGATTTTGTTTTTTTTTATTCATTCAGAAGTAGAAATGTGATTTAATTGATTTTCCTGTTATAAACAACATAAATATGTACTATTTATGTAAAATGGTTTGGTGAGATATCAACTTTGTACTTAGAGTGAAATTTAAACTACATAACATTTGAAGGTTTTAGAAATGTAAAACAATATTTTAAACATTCATAAATAAAAACAGCAAGAGTAATTTTGAAATGAGATGGGTGGCAAATAAATTTAACAAATAAATAAAATTAAAAAATTGGAAATGTATGATAAAATGGTTAAACATTTTATAATAATGTGCAAACAACCTAAGTATTAAAGTTACTTACTTAAACTTATAGCTTTCTCGTTTGTTATTGACAAATCCATCCGACAAATCACGTGGTACAATAATTTCCAGACCAAATCCTGATGTCTCATTTTCATCAACTGAATATATCTGCAAAATACATGTAACCTTTTGAAAATATTTCTATTAATTAATGTAAACATTCCATGATTTAGCCACATGTTTCAATAGGATAATTATAATAGGACTAGATTAGCAAGCAATTCTCCTAAACAAGTGTACAAGAGATCTAACTCTAGGTAAAATAACGCTAAAATATGGGAATGAGTTAAATGCATACTATTCCGTATACTTTACAGTAAAATAGCTAATTTGAAATTTAGTATAAGTAATCACTGCATTTCACTAGTATATAGTTTTGAATAAAGTCTATGAATAAGATTCCAAGTTTTATTTTCTTTAGACTCAGTTTAAATTAAGTAGGGCAAGCAATTCTGAATGTAAGGCTGAAGAAAAGTTAAATAACAAAGCTGCCCACCTATCAAAGTTATAGCAATCAAAATAATTCCATTTCATCACATTTCGGAATCCCAACCATTAATTCACTGCAGCAAAATGAGTACAGCCTCTCAACAGTTAAACAATTTCTAAATAAATAACCTCTTTCACTTTGCTTACAGTTGGGAAATAATTGTAGCAGGTACTCAATTGTCAGTTTTAGCTGATTTTTTTTAAAAAAAATATTCTTTGTAGAGTTTGCTCAGGATACCAGAGTAGAAAGAGAGATTAAAAAAGAATTACATTATAATATGGACATCTGAGCTTGCCTGCAGCCAGCTTCAAATTTAGCCATGCATTTTCCAAAACAGCCAGGTCCTTCTCTTCTTGGGGAAGAGCTACCCAAGTCCTGCGTTGGGTCCAGTTTACTTTCTCCACTCCACCATCCACAAAAAGCCTTCGCTCATCTCATCCATCACCTTCGAGCAAGGTGCACTCTATTCAAATACTTTATTTCTGAATTTTGGACATTTTTAAGTGTGGATTTCCTCCTAAGTCATGCTGGTTGGAAAATTCTGGCAGATGACGTCCACACATCTTAAACATGCCAAACCTAATGAACCCTGTTCTATTCCCCGCTCAGTCTCTCCATCTTTCAAGATTTCGCGGTATCTATGGAGATTCTCACTCATCCTGGTCATGGCTTTTAAAGCACCTTTGGGACAATATTTCGGAGGTTCTGGCCTGGCTCTCACCCACTGTTTTCTCCCTAACACCGTGTCCGGCCCGGCTTGATGAGTTCTGTTCTTCACCTACCCCGAGGGTCTGCCTCTTGCCCAAAGGTTTCACCCGGGCATAAATCTGGATCGTCTGCTTCACCATCTCCGCGAATCAAGTTCTTCGTGGTCAAGAAACAAGCGAGCGGGCGCAAGGCCGGCCCTAGCAACGGTAACCAAGGAACACTACCCGTCGTGCCTTGCGGCATAGCGGCCGATTGAGGAAACACTCCCCGCCCAGCGCACGTGGGAGCTGAGCGTCCTCCGTTAATTAGTTTGAATATTTAAGTTGAAAGAGAAAAAATCTGTGCCGCGTTTGCGGTTTTTTCATTACTTAAAGAAACGTTTCGCTCTTTTTTTTTTTGTCACAAACAGCATGTGTTGTCATGGAGGGTGGACGTCAATTAAAAAAAAAGATCGATGGACGCTGTGTTAGTGATGGCTAGCTGAAAGTAAGCTCCTTTTAATCATGATGACTCCTAGGTAATGGAGTTGGAGGATTTTGGATCAGGAATCAGGATCAGATCTGAGCCCCAAGCTCAGAAGTAGCCTCTGAAAGGAGTCTGTCTGAGCTTCAAATAATATCCTTATTCCGTAGGGATTAAAAGAAATACGGGCGTTTCGTGCTGATTTAAGGAACCATGCATGCCAACTGCATACGTGGAAATCTTATCTATTCTACTTTCAGGATGATTGCTTATGTCTTGCATATAGCTTCCATATAGATTTATAGAATAAATCAAAATTGCTTGGGTTCACACAACACCAGACCTACCTGTAATATTTTGCAATGTGTCATTTCATGATCTTTTTCCTACTTAATATCTTTTTTTTATTGTTACTGTGGGGAGCATGTTGATTTAAAGGAACTAATGTTTCTTATGGGGAATTACTTCACCCATCTCTTGTGTTTAGTAGTTTGTGGAACATTAAAATATGTTCTTCAAAAATGCCCTGTATGTAGCAAGTTGGGCATTTTAAAATGAGACTTGTTTGTCTTTTTAACATGAAACATATACGTTTTTATGAAAAAGTTGAGTTGCTCAAATCCCAAATTTGTTAGGAGAGTAGTAACTTTGATTGTCTTCATAATTTGTACCAGAACAAAATAACAGTTGTATCTAAATAGCAGTTTTAATATTAGTAATTATATTACAATATTGCATGTATTTCATATACGGAAAGTACCACATGCTTATATGTTGTATTTTAATATAGTACAGCTTTGATAGTGGTTAAGACATCAGGAAACTGTGGAAGAGTATGAGTTCTAGGCCTACATTAGGCACAAAGACCAGTCACTTTCTCTCAGCCCTGGGAAGAAGGCAATGGTAAACTATTTCCGAAAAACTTTGCCAAGAAAACTGGCCCAGGCAATTGCCAGGAGTTGACACTGATTTGAGAATGTAAAAGAAAAAGAGAAAAAGAGCTAGATGATAAAAATCCTTACAAAAAGAATATTCTTTCTTTTCAGATACAGATCCATATTACAATTATTTATTAAACTTGTATGCCAGCCATCTTGTCAAAGGCGACTCTACCGGCTCATAGATATTGTATAAAATATAGTATAAAACATTAAAACAATAATTAAAAGTAAGCAGGATGGAGAGAGAGAGAGAGAGCAAGGGTAAAAGGATGGGAGTGAATGTGACGGGGGGGGGGGCATGTTCCAGAGGGGAGGAGCCACAACAGAAAAGGATCTTTTGTGATGATTTTTCAGTAACTCTGATCTGAACTTCAATAATTCTATTTCTACTTACTTCTTGTTCAAGTATCTTCTTGTAGTCTAGATCTGGCAGTCCTTTACCCACCTAGGTAATTTATATATTTATTTCTCAGTTTATTTGCTGCAGTTCTTATATACTTTTCTGAGTACTTCTATGAAGAAAGTATGGAAATGGAATTTGTTTTAATATAATCTTAAATGATTTGAAGATAATTTAACTCCAGTTTATGATAGTCCAACATAATATGGTAAACTATGAACCATGATACAATAACAAATAGTGACTGGTTTTGCATAGTACATAAAACTAAAAATAAGTCATGTTTATGCTTCAACATATGCATCAGACCAATCTATTAATGAATTGTTTGGTGAACTATGACATAAAAGTCTGGAGATTGTCAGCCATCCAGGTCATGATTCCCAAAGGTGCTTTTTCAAGAGGCAGCTGGACCATACAAGAGGCTTCTTCAGCTCCTCAGTTTCTTGGATGAGAAGTAAAATGTCTTCAAAGAAAAACCAGAAAGTTCAGTTGCCTCTTGAAAAAGCACCTTTGGGATATGACATAAAAGGAATGGAATGAATTGTGTAATCAATATTCTTGATTTCATTGAACTATACTATCTCAGGCAATTAGGTTACGTAAATTTACATACTACACTAAGTTGTGGCTCAAAGAGCTAAACCAGATTATGATTATGATCTGTGAATCTAAATCCAGAGACCTTTTAAGATAATTTGTGAATTTGCAGGTGTGATAATCTGTTTGTATCTTAGAATGGTATTAAATTTTGAATTAATCCATTTGACTACAAGGATGTCACATTGGAAATTTGCTTCATTGTTTTAAAATCTTAATATTTTATAGAAACATACATACCGTATTTTGATATTTTTCTTAGTACTTCTCCCAAATATTTTCTGAAAGGGCATCATTTATCTGGCAGTGGAAGAAAATTAGCTCATAATCACATAATGTAATGGCCCTTGTTTTAATCTACAAGAGTTTTAATTAGATAATCCTGCCATGACAGTGTTGTACAACTAGATAGGATATTTAAAAAAGATTGAATCCTAAACTATTAATTTTTTTTACCAAAATATTCTCTGTATCAGGAAGTTTTATCCCATCTTTCTGTACTAATGACCATTAGTCTTTAATTGCAAACTAGAATCTGCTTTCTTTTATCAAAGATCAAAATATGCCTGGAAAATGTCAAACAGATAGTAGAATCACTTATACATAAGAATATATATTTTTGAAGAGATTTTAAAAAAAAATCCAAGTCAGGATTGATTCTGGATGTGATCATGTATGTGTTTGTGTAGTTTTGTTGATAGCAATTTGCCCTTTGCCATTCCAAAATTTAATTTAGAATTTACTCTAAAAACTGGTTTCTCATAATTTACTAATGGATATAACATATTTCTTGGTCCATAAAAAGAATGGTTATTCTCTATCAACAAAATGTGGAGGATAACTGGTCTCAAATGTGTAAATTAAGGGCTATGAGAATATTAGGGCAACTTTAAAAAAAACAAATTTGCTAATTTTAGAAAATTTTAATTAAAAAATCAAATAAATGAAATATTCAGCTATCCTAACTGTTATTTTCTACAAATAACTTTACTGTGTTGTACTTTTAAACATAGGTTCCCTTATTGCGTTGTGAGTGTATTCATTATTTCAAAGAGGACTTCAAAAACTAGTCCAGTAGTTTGTTACAATTTGTCACAGCCAACATTAGCTGTGAAGCAATGCTAAAAAACTGAGAAATCTGGTATTCAGTTTCATGGATGTCCACAAGATCTATAGAGTAGACCTAAGAGAAAATAATAGGGAGGTGGTGCCTCAAGACGCTGAACTTGTCGATCCCAAAGGTCGGCAGTTCAAATCCCTAGTGCCACGTAAAGGAGTGAGCTCCCGTTACTTGTCCCAGCTTCTGCCAACCTTGCAGTTCGAAAGCACATCAAAAAACGCAAGTAGAAAAATAGGGACCACCTTTTGAGGGAAGGTAACAGTGTTCCGTGCGCCTTCAGCATTTAGTCATGCTAGCCACAAGACCATGGAGATGTCTTTGGACAGTGCTGGTTCTTCGGCTTTGCAACAGAGATGAGCACCGCCCCCTAGAGTTGGGAACGACTAGCACATAAGTTCAAGGGGAACCTTTACCTTTAAGAGAAAATAGAATTTCTTTTTCACAATTCAACCTATAAATGTGTTCTAAAAATATACATTACTTGTTCTTCATAATCACAGTGTTCCCACTCATTAGCCATTGTATCTTTCTTTTTTTGGGGAAGAGCACATGGTAATCTGAATGTAGACATTGCATAAATCTATGATTTAGGTAAAGGTCCTGTTAACATTCATAAATCTCTATGTGGCATATATTAAACCATAATTCATCTCCAATGCATATAAAACTATTTAACAAAGACTGGCTTGAAGGCTTATTGTCTTTGTGTCCAATTCCCAAGTCTACTCAGCTTGTTTTTTCTGGGCGGCTTGCCATATTCCTCTTTGCCCTCTGTTGTTGATATTGTTTGGAGTCAAAACATAGAACTATCCACAGTTCAAAAAGCAATGATATAAATTGTTGTGATCCTAATGGGAAGCAAATGCAAGCATGAGCTATCAAACTGCAAAGGAATAAACAGAAAAAAAAATCAGGGTAATAATTTATGAGATTGTTAACAACTCTTCCTTCACAAAAGAGTTATGAATCCTACAAAGGCTTCTTGTATGTTCTGGCATGGAAACTTTCTTATAATAATTTTAGATGTAGTAAATGGTATTTAATGAACTGAAAAGTCTGTGGGGAGTACAATGAAGTCTAGAGCACACTATGAGATGAAAAGGCTGATAAATTCCCATCAGTATGTACATTTTCTAATAGTATCTACAAATGAAAATATTTGTCAATTCTAATTTTATTGCACTTTTCATTTTTCCAATGTAAATTTGTTGCCTTCTCCTATTTCTATATACATTTGCAATTTTTAAAACTGCACGAGTCTCTTATGTCTATCTGCACTTTTTTGAGCTGTAAACTAATACTAACAACTGCAGGTATTAATATAAAATTGTCTGTTGATGTAGAATGTCTATAAATAGGAAACACTATATTTAACTGAATGACTAGATTGACATAGTGTGCTAAATCATGATGTATTTAACTTTAAATACAGTAATTGTAATATGCACAGTCAAAACCAAGCCAAAAACTATGCGACTTAATACAATGTAAGAATCCAGACAATGGCAGCATTATACAATATATCTGGACCCTAAAATATGCCAAGATTTCAACTGTTCCACCCTTCCTCTACAAATGGACCCCAAAATAAGAACATAAAGAATCTCATTCGAAAAGGTCATAGATTTTTAATAGATTTTTTTAAAGTCCAAATTATATAATTGAATCGGTTGAAGCCATATTATAAGGTAACATCGGTTTGGTCAAGGCTATTCAGAGAGCTTTAATCTGCCATAAAATATTTCCATTAGTTTATTAATTACACCTCATATGAATTCTTGCTTGCAGGGAGGTGATTTTTCTTGCAAATCTTCCAAGGGACTATTGTTGCTGTTTTGTCATGTTGTTTGTAGTCAGTCTGCATGATTTTCTTGCAGCAGCTAACTATATGGCCTGCTGTTTCTTCAACTTCTTTGCAGAGGCAGCATTTGCTTTACGACTCCAATGACTTACGACTGAAATTGTGGGCTCAATTATGGTCATAAGTCAAGGACTACCTGTAGTCCAGCCTTTGACTGGGTGACTTTGGACCAGCTGATCTCTCTTAGCTCAACTCATCTCACAGGATTGTTGTGGGGAAAATAGGAGGAGGAAAGTGCATTAGGTGTGTTCACTACCTTAAGTTGTTCATAAAAATAAATCTAAAAACATTAAGGCTAAAACCAGTGATGCTCCAGTCTTTGGTGTGAATCCAATCATCAGGTTCCCTTGTGATTGTCTGTTTAGGCCTGGAAATAGCAGTCTTCAGACCATGAAGTCTTTCATGACGGTTCTCTATAGACCTTCCAAGTTCCAAGCCTAGCAAGAGCCCAATGCCAGAAATGGGAATAAGTTCAATTTTTTGATTGTTTTTTATCTAAGAACTGAGCAAAATGGTAAATTCCTTATAAATGTATAAAAAATTAAATGTATAGATTTATAGAGTCTTATGAATGGAACAAATAATCAGACCGGGAAGTAATAAAATAAGTTTGTCCAGACAGCCAGAGGGATTTGAATATTGAATTCTTAAACATCTGGGTGCTGAATTCTGATTCCCTGTCTTTGCTTTTCACAGCCCCATGGTAAAGTAAATATAACTTGATCCCCATAGTGTTGTAAATATTGAACTTGGCTGGTATAGATGGGCTTGGCTGACAGGTTTATTTTTTACTTACTAGAAAAAAATATGAAGTTCTTTATAAATGTAATGGAAATTTATTTGTATTAAAAAAATAAGAAAGCAAAGTGACAGACTTGTACATCACTAATTTTGACCCCCTTTCTTGTTGGTTGACAACTACTTTACATGCTAGATACTTTCTGAGAATTAAACATTTGGTTTGATAACATTTTTCAAGATGAACTAGGATGATAATGCAAATTTTGTGGTTTCCATGTTCATTGTTGTGGGATACAAAATAAAAACAAGTAATTGGTTCAAACCTCATTTGGGGCATTTATCCAAGATATGCAAAAGTTGTTCTAATGTTTAACAATTTCATATGAATCAGCCATCTGGGCAGAGCTTTATCCAAGTCACAGAAATAAATCTCTCTCTAGACGTTCAGCCACCACTCAGTAGTAGTGGCAATATTAGTAGTAGTGGTAGCACAGATAGTAGTGGAAAAAGCAAGAACAAATCTTAGACATATACGTGAGTTGCTTTTACTACAAACAAAGCCCTAATAACAAAGATTATCGTCTACAACATGATATATAGCCGTGATGGTGAACCTATGGCACATGTGCTACAGGTGGTGCGCAGAGCCATATCTGCCAACACACAAGCTGTGTGCGCCAGCCAGCTGAATTTTGGCTGTTTGGAGGGTCTGGGGATGCCGTTTTCACCCTCCCCAAGCTCCAGGAAAGCCTACGGAGTCTGGGGAGGGTGAAAAAGGACCAAACAGAATGGAAATGAACTTCCAGTTGGCCCAGTTGGCTTGTTTTTCGCCCTCCCCTGGCTCCAGAGGCTTTTCTGGGACCTGGAGAGGGCAAAAACTGCCTCCCCCGGCCTCCCGGAGGATATACCAAGGGCAGCTTGGAGGTTAGCAGTGTGGCACACATGGGGGAAGCGTGGGAGGGGGGGTTTGGGCATGCATGCACATGTGGGGATGGGCTTTGTATTATGGGTGCCAGCACATATCACGTGCACGCCCTCGCATTTTTGGCACCTAACAACAGAAAGGTTTGCCATCACTGATATATAGTAATCGTAATCTACAATGGGTTTAAATCGTGTTTAAATTTTCCTAGATTTAAAACCTCCCTTTTTTTCTCATTTTTACCATAGTAAATTTCACTACTTATTTGTTGACTTTTGATGTGGACCTGTTTTAATAATAATTCTGTCCTCTTTGCTCCCAGTCTTGCCAAATTAGCAGAGCCAAAACAAAAGTTCTATAGAGAGAAATTAATCCTAATGAGAATAATTTATTGATTAGCCATTAGGCTAATCAGAATGAAAATAAAAAAGACTATGTGTTACAAAATAGAGTAAAAGGCAGAACTAAAACAAAGTGAAAATCAAATTCTCCCCACTACAATTTACCCCAATTGATCTATATATGCAATTCTCGATTGTAATGTTTTGTTCAGATAAGGGCTGTGTTCTATGTACTATTTCGATGCTAATCACATGTGAAATATTTTGTTTTAATGTAAGGATCCCATGAGTCATTCATCTATTCTAATGTATGATCCAAAATCTCTCTTTCTTAAATTGTTGACATTCAAATAATGTATTTGCTGTATCTTTTATCTGTCTCTAGAGCTTCACAATACTAATAGGTTTGCCATAAGGAATTTGGTTAAAACTTTCAATTTTTAACCATTGTGTCCAGCTCACTCAAAACTCACTCAAGTAAATATCCCCCTAAGAACCTTGGATATGTTTGTATTTTAAATATTTTACAATTTGGGTGATGACCAATGGCTCATCCATTTCATTGTGGCAACCTTATTGAAGGTAGCTATATCTCTGCCTTTCTATGTCCAAAATTATTATTTGTATGTCCAAAATTATTATTTGTATGTCCAAAATTATTATTTGTATGTCTATGTCCAAAATTATTTGTGCACTATTTTAAAAAAAATGTTTTCCAGAGACAGATGGGCAGAAAACAGGGAGACCACAACCTGTTGATATGGTTTGTGAATTGTACAATCCAAGAGGTCTGTATTTGGGGTTTTAGTATATTTTATCAGACCCAATACGGAGCTGTCAGCTTTCATAGCATTGATTTTGCACCAATAACTTTATATTCTGATTTTAGACTAAGTAATATAAATTCTCAATTTGTCTATAATTGCAGCAGCTGAGATTCTTTTAGCCACATCTCAAATACTTCTCAGATGCTTTTACTGCATTTGCTTTAGTAATGGTATGTGTTTTAAGCTCCAACCTTTAGCTGTTCCATATAAGAGCATAAGGATAAGTTTAATTTTGCATGCCTTAATAATTGTAGCTAAGAAACCTAGATAAAAGGTATTTATTAATTTCAGCAATAAAATGCATATGTGAGTGAGTTCTTTTGATATTGAGAAAGCCAAAATCCAGTCTCAGAGACGTCTATTCCAAATAAGGAAAAGTATTGACTTGCTCTATTTTCAATATTTAATAGCCATTTATTACTGTGATTTTCTGTGAATTATTTGATGACTTTTAATGACTTATTTTATGAAAACCATGATCTTTCATTTTGACTTATTAATAATCAGAGACTTATTGTGTTAGAAGGAGTGAAGAGTTTTTAAAAGGCAAGCCAACCTTTGAATATAATAATATATATTATAGCAGGATTTTGCAAATTTATTTTATTAAATATTTGTATTCTAATTTTCTTCTCGTAGTAGAAATGCACAAGATGGCTAACAATTACTGTAAAGATTATAAATATTTCACACAACATTAATTACAAAAACCCAAAAATAATAGCATATAAGCTATATATATTATTTCAGTTTCTTTGTGAAAATATAAGTACAAGTTTTGCCTGTGGAATAAAAGAGGAGAAATAAATTAGGCATGTAAGGGGCATAGACAGCCACTGTCTGAATGGTACCACCAAGAGGCACTATTTTGTATACCATTCATTTTGTAGGGTGGGAGAAAGATCCCTTTTGAAAAGCAAAATATGTAGAAAGATACTGTGAAGAGCAGTCCTGTAAATACTTGAGTTTTAAATAAATGGAACTGACAGACAGAAAATTGATTTATCACTTTCAGTAGCTGGATACCAACAGTAAACTGAGCCAAAGTTAAAATATGATTATTATAGGATTCCACAAGTGTTGTGTCACTATGTGATGGTAAGTGAAAATGACCTTGGAAGACAGGTAGAAGAGCTGCAGATTACACAAGTCAGACAACAGCTAGCTGAACCCACCAGAAGAAATGTGGGCATTGCAGATATCTCAGAAGAGACCTTCCCTAAACAAAGGGAGAGAAAGTGAAGGGATAGCTAGACTTTTAGACTTCTGGAATTGAGGTCAGCCTGGTGAGGTAATCCAGACAAGAAGCACACATCTAGAAGTACTAGTTATACTTTATTATAAAGATACATTAATGGAATTTTTTAAGTCTGAAGATACATTATTTTCCTACCACCACCTGCTGTCTTTACAGTCCAAGAAAGTAGTGAACGTCCCTTCTAAAATGTTTGCCATAACACATTTCTTCTGTGGGGTCGCTGCCTCTTGCCTGCCTGCATTTAAATCTGCAGCCCAATATAATCTCATACTGTGACCCACTAAAATAATGTACCCCATAAATAAATCATTACTTGTTTAATTAGGGTTAGAGTGGGATGAGAAATCAATATACCTCTTTTAATAATTAAATATTCTTATGTCAAAGCAAGAATATTTGACATAATATTTGACATTGCAGATGGATAAAAAAAAAGTCAAAAAGGCAGTAATGACTGCCATATTTTTGTAGATATGTTGATATTACACACAAAGAGGTAGAGCTTTGATTCTCCAGTGGAACCATATTTTTTTTACTTTTTGGATTTGCCCCTGCAGACCTCACTAAAAACACTAATGGACATTTAGACATTTTTTTAGACATTTATTACGATTTATAGGCCGCCCTTCTCCCTGAGGGGACTCAGGGCGGCTTACAATCACGGGAAGGGGGTGCAATAATACAAGACAAACAGTGAGTAAACAAGATAGATAATAAAACACCAACTTGCATTCAACAGTCAACACTCGGGCGGGTAATTTAAAAACTTATCCCCAGGCCTGCTGGGAGAGCCAGGTCTTAAGGGCCGTGCGGAAGGTCTGGATGGTGGTGAGGGTACGAATCTCAACGGGGAGATCGTTCCACAGGGTCGGAGCTGCAACAGAAAAGGCTCTCCTCCGTGTAGTCGCCAGTCGACATGGACTGGCAGATGGAATCCGGAGGAGGCCCAATCTGTGCGATCTAATCGGTCGAAGGGAGGTAATCGGCAGAAGGCGGTCTCTCAAGTACCCAGATCCACTACCATGGAGTGCTTTAAAGGTGGTCATCAATACCCTGAAGCGCACCCGGAGACCGACAGGTAGCCAGTGCAGCTCGCGGAGGATGGGTGTAATGTGGGCGAACCGCGGTGCGCCCACTATCACTCGCGCGGCTGCATTCTGGACTAACTGCAGTCGCCGGATGCACTTCAAGGGCAATCCCATGTAGAGCCCATTGCAGTATTCCAGCCTAGAGATCACAAGGGCTCGAGTGACTGTTGTGAGAGCCTCCCGGTTCAGGTAGGGCCGTAACTGGCGGACCAGGCGGACCTGGGCAAATGCCCCCCTGGTCACAGCCGACAACTGATGGTTAAAAGTCAGCTGTGGATCCAGGAGGACTCCTAAATTACGGACCCTATCTGAGGGGTATAAAATTTGACCCCCCAGCCTGAGTGTTGGAATGTCAGCCAAATTGTTGGGAGGGAAACACAACAGCCACTCGGTCTTGTCCGGGTTGAGTACCAGTTTGTTAGCGCTCATCCAGTTCTTAACGGCCTCAAGGCCCCGGTTCATCACGTCCACCGCTTCATTGAGTTGGCACGGGGCGGACAGATACAGTTGTGTATCGTCCGCATATTGATGGTATTTTATCCCGTGCCTCCGGATGATCTCGCCCAGCGGTTTCATGTAAATGTTAAATAGTAGGGGGGATAAGACCGAACCCTGCGGCACCCCATATGTTAGGGGCCTCAGGGACGATCTCTGCCCCCCGACCAACACCGACTGCGACCTGTCCGAGAGGTAGGAGGAGAACCACTGCAAAACAGTGCCTCCCACCCCCACCTCCCGCAGTCGTCGCAGAAGGATACCATGGTCGATGGTATCGAAAGCCGCTGAGAGGTCAAGGAGAACCAGGATGGACGCATGGCCTCCATCTCTGGCCCTCCAGAGATCATCGGTCAATGCGACCAAAGCGGTTTCAGTGCTGTAACCGGGTCTGAAGCCGGACTGGAAGGGGTCAAGATAGCTAGCTTCCTCCAAGGCCCGTTGAAGCTGGAAGGCCACCACCTTCTCGACAACCTTCCCAATAAAGGGGAGGTTGGAGACAGGACGATAGTTGTTTAAAATGGCTGGATCCAAGGATGGTTTCTTCAGGAGGGGTCTCACCACCGCCGTCTTAAGTGCGGCGGGGAAGTGCCCCTCCCGAAGGGAGGCGGTCACGACCGCCTGGATCCAGCCATGTGTCACCTCCCTGCTGTTGGCAACCAGCCAGGAGGGACACGGGTCCAGAATACAGGTGGAGGCACTTACAGCTCGAATGGCCTTGTCCACATCCCAGAGGCAACATCCTGGAACTCAACCCAGAGATGGTTTACCAAGTAATCCCCCTGTGTCTCGGCTGGATCTACGGCGGTGGAGTCCAAGTCCGAACGAAACCGAGCGACCTTGTCCGCCAAGAACTGGGCATAGTCCTCAGCCCTACCCTGCAAGGGGTCTCCCGCATCCCTCCTATTAAGGAGGGAGCGGGTGATCCTAAACAGGGCGGCTGGGCGTGACTCGGCGGACGCTACCAAGGTGGAGATATGCGTTCTTTTGGCAACTCTTAGTGCCCGGATGTAATCCTTGGTGCAGGTAGTCAAAATGGAATCTTAACTTGGTAAATTTTGTAGAAATTTCAGAGAGTGAGTCCTTATCTTAATTAGCTTCTCTTAACATTCTAACATGTTGCAACTTGATGGGTTGTAAGTTTCCTTTAGTGCTTTATGTCCTAGCATAGCCAGATTGAGATAACATTTTTCATTTTCTTTTTTTTAATATTGATCATCGTAGATTACTCTTGCTACTGTTGTGATTGTTCCTTTCTGCATCCTTAGGCGGATAGGTGAAGGGTGGACGTCTTTGAACTGTGGTGCTGGAGGTAACTATTACACATCCCATGCACTGCAAAAATAACAAGCAAAGAAGTCCTAGACTGAACTTCATCAAAATATCACTTGAAACCAAGATCACCAAACAGAGGCTGTCATACTTTGGTCATGTCATGAGAACTGACTCACTCAAAAAGTCAATCATGCTGGGAGTGATCAGTGGAAAAAGGAGAAGGGGCCACCCTAGTAACCGCTGGCTGGACACTACAAACGATGATACTGGGATAACCATGGTGGATCAGAAGGGAGGCGGTGCGAGACAGAGGGGCATGGAGAGTGCTGATCCATAGAATGGCTGAGGGTCAAACACAAATGAATGGCTGACGATAATGATGCTTCCTTGGAGCATTTTCTCCCTTTTGTCAAAATTCCTTCTGCAGAGGAAATGGCAAAATTTTGCATATAAATCTTTTTGTTGAAAAATGATTATTTTCTCCTGTGAAAGGAGGCTTCATACAGGGCTTTAGATCCCTCAGATTGCCTTGCATTTGATGTATGTTTGCATCAAACTAATAAGGTTGCAGGTAATAACTTCTGTAGAAAGCACTTCAGGAACCTTCCATCTATTGTCTTAACTCCCTTGGGAATTGCACCCCTCTTCACTTGGAGAAATGCTGGCTTGGTGCAGTATTTCATAGGTTCGGAGATATCTAGTGAAGTTGTACCATATTTAGCTATCACTGGACATGATTGCTGTAACCTGCCCTGTTGTCACAGCAGCCCCTCTGAAACAATAGCAGCAGGCTGTGAATCTGGATTCACACAGCACACTAACCTGGTTGCTTAATGTTGCTGAACGTATAGAAGCCCAGCCATTATGGTATGTAAACTGGTTTATGTCTTGGTATGTTGAGCAATCAAAGGAAAGTTTAGTAAACTGGTTTGGCATAGCGAGAGAGAAGAAATCAGAGGCAGGAAAAAACACAATTTTCCATTACAGAGGAGTAAAACTGCTGTGTTCTGTCTAGGCACTCAGTGGAGGTGAAATAACTTCTAATGCTAGTGAAGACAATTCAGAAATGGGATGGTTTGCCTCCTTTCAAAGTTTGATATCATTTTTATTATCAAAATATTAAACTTAAAATTTACATGATTCTGGTGCAATTTAATTTGGCCATAATTTTTAGTACAGACTGTTACCATGATGCTTATCTTTTATAAATAATAAAATCCTATCCTTATAGAAGAATGATGTGCTACTTTGCATTGTCAAATGGCTTTTATCAGAAACATTCTCAAGCAACGATATAGACCAGAATTTATCATGCCAGCTATCTATGAGATAATATAGAGAGAGTATGTTTTCCTTGTTTTAGCAATAATTTGGCTGCTACAAGTAGAAATTCAATAAGATCCTTTTTTAATTTATAGGAAGAAACTCAAATAGGGTATAAGGAAAGCAGCCAAGACACACCCTAGAAGTCAAAGTTCATTGTAAGACTGGTGCGCTCATCCCATTCTGCAGTACTGCTGTGATAAGTGTATGTCTCTACCTGTTGGTTGATGACCTACTGAAGAAGGATTTAATTTCATTGCACACATGCTGTGCATTGACAATAAAGGCTTGATTTGATGAGAGTTCAGCTAGTGAAGACCACTCAGCCTATTTTTAACAAACCACTCCCACAAATCAGATCAACACAAATAGGCAAGGAGTTGCGATAGAAACGGGATGGGGATGGTGGAAGTCAGCAAAATTCATTATGGTACTATTTGATGCTGAACGAGATTGGATAATGCTTGGAGAAATGATTATAGGAATCAGTTTTACAATAGTAATAAAACCGGATGAGAATCAGACTTTCCAAAAGGCAAACAGTGGATACCCAGAACGTAAATAATCAAGTGGATATTGAATTCCTGGATGGATGTGAATACCCAGTGGACCAATTTCCATTAAAAGCATCCGGTCATTTAATATTTACGTCTTCAGATGCCTGAGCTCCGCTGGGACATTCCAGCATCGCCCGGTGTTGCCTTGTGCTGCACATGCTCTCTTTCGCCAAAATCACTAGGAGTAGCTTGCTGCAGGTGACACCCACTGCAGGTGAAGGACGCTCTTAACGCTCCTGGGCACCACCTCGAACCCGCGAGAAGTCTTTGCGAGGGACGAAACACCAGCAACATTTTTTTTCCTTGAAGTCTGGGGGATCCCGTTTGTTCAGGTCTGCTCCGGTCCCACGCCCAGCTTCGGAGACTGGGAAGCGTTTCCACCTGCCTCTCCATGCGGAGCAAGCAAAGCTCTTGGGAGGAAAGTGATTCAGTCCATTTGATCCATAAATAAACACGCTTATAGAAGCTTCTTGACGTCACAAGCTCCGGCAGAGGGAGTTTGCTTGGAAAGGGAAAGCTTCGGCATTCCCCTCCAAAGGCGGCGGGGGAGGGAAGCAGAACGAGCGGTCCGACTCTGCATGGATTCCAGATTGCAGAGGAAGCGGTGGGGCGCCAAAGACCCAGGAGAGTGGCCTGCGCAGGAGCTGGCTTAGTCGGGTCCCGGCTGCAGAGGAAGAAAGGCAGGAGAGTAAGTGAGCTTTCCCTCTCTAATTCATGCAAGACCACGAACACAGGCTTAACATTTGGAGAGCGGAGGTTGAATTTCTGTGAAGTGCTGCCCGCAGAAGCAAGGCGACTTTGGGGTTACTTTTAGGTAGTGGGGTGGGGGATATAAAGGAGAGGGGGGAAAGCCAACGGCCTGGTTCCACAACAAGCTTTGCGGGGACAGGTAAAGGTCTTGTATGTTCGAGCATCGCATGCCTTAGGCTCGGCTCAGCTTCATCTTTTGATGAAGATGATGGTTCAGTACCCAGGATGAGTTGCGGGAATGCAGTCATTGGGTAATGGTGAAGAACAGGCGCGACTGGACTCAGTTCCTCTTTGACTAGTCGAGGACCCGACGATATAGTGAAAAACTTAGAGCAAGCTTGTTTGCATTTGGTCAATTTCTAAGTCCCTAACCATGTAATTCGAGCTTGCAGTCATCTTCAGTTGTGTGTCAGTGGTAACATAGTTGGAGCCTAAGTATTTCCAAAGGCTAAGGTGTGTGTGTGAGAGAGAGAGGAGGGGGGGGGGGCTTTCAAATACCTTATGAAGTCAAAGGCAGTTTCCTTGGTAGTTTAGCTGTATTTGAAAATGTCTTGTTGCGCTGCATCAGACTTCAGTGGGTGGATGGGTGAACAAGGGTGGGGAGAGTTACCTTACTGGTTCTCTGACAGGTAGATACTTAGACTTCCTAACCAAGAGAGTCAGGATTTGCAACTACAAGCTAATGAAGTAACATTTTCTATTACTAGAGATGAAGGAAGGAAAAGAAAGTGTAGGCTATCACTAAGGCATTAACTTTCATCTTATTGAATTTTCATATTGGCTTTAAACCATGACTGTAATGGAAAATCACAGGAACTGAATCTATCGTTTATGGAGCGGGTTATAATAGGCAAGAGACCTTATCATTAGGTCAACCAAAATGAATTGTTGGTCAAAGATTAAGGATCCAGATGGCTTGAGAGAGATGCCTTGATTGCACAACAGAACAGTGCCATTAAGATGGGTTAAGAAGGAAAATAAAAACCTACTGTTTTCCACAGCTTCCACATACCACATGGCCACTTAATTCATTCATAGCCCTTTCCATTAAATTAGTGTCTTTCATGTGACCAATGAAATAAAAAAAGTGAAGTAACAGGGCAAGCAGTGTAGTCTGATTTCATTCCTAGAGGGGAAAAGAAAAAAATGTTTGATCATTACGTTCTGACTTGAGCTTCATTGTGTAGAAGCAAAACCACATATAGGGATAATATGATAATTGTGCTGAAGAGTAGGTCGCTAGATTAGGCAGCTCTAATGGATCCTTCCTTTGCTTTTTTTTTACATGGAAAGCTACTGATCTTCGACTCCTCCCTCTCATATCTGTATATCTTAGTTGCTTCACTGTCTGCTTTTGTTAAAAACTGTGTGTGTGTGTGTGTGTGTGTGTGTGTGTGTGTGTGTGTATTAAGTGTTACAACCCCTGGTATGCCCAAATATATAGTTCTAATCCCAGTAAGGGTATGGCTAGCTGATGAGAGCTAAATAGCTTGAAATAGATCTATACTAGTCTCCCTTTATTTATTTATCAGCACAAATACAACACACACATGTGTGTGTGTGTGTACATATATATATACGTGTGTGTGTGTGTGTTGTATTTGTGCTGATAAATAAATAAAGGGAGACATAGTATAGTATAGTATAGTATAGTATAGTATAGTATAGTATAGTATAGTATAGTATAGTATAGTATAGTATTATATAAGATTGCTCAATACTCAGCCCTCCAGGTATGCTAAAATTATAGTTTTTGAAATCCTTGGTCATAGGTTTTGTGCTGTCAGGGAGATTACAGGAGTGTAACCCTAAGGCTCCAGGAAGTAGGCTGGCCAAAAGTGACTGAACTGGGAAGGAGTAAAGAAATAGGAACAAAGGAATGGAATTGTTTATGTATTCGCATCCTGAAGCAAAAAAAATTGCTGTCTTCATATGCAGTGATAGCTCCCATATAGAGAATTTTAAGGAGGACCTTAAACCAACCTTGACTGGTTTTAGAAAAACTGAGCAGGATTATATCTAATTAGTACTTGGATGAGAGACAATTTAAAAAACCCACGAAACAAAAACAAAAATTTCCAGAAGGTAGCAAAGGGCTGTTCACTCTGCTGTGAGAAGAAAATGCTATAGGTGTATTGCATCATCACCAGGAATCAAGCTAAAGATTATTAGAAATATTCACGGACAACCAGCATTTGTGGCTACTAGAGAGAGTAGTATATATGTATAATTAATACATACATACATACATACATACATACATACATACATGGTTTGACAATTGCAAAGTGACATGCTTGCAAGTGTCCCAGTGCCCTCCTGGATACTGCATGACATAAGTGTTGGTTGAAGTGAGCCTTTAGAACATTCCCTCATCAGCGCTCTTGCTGTGCCCTCTTTCTTCACAGGCCAGCAAATTTCAAAGATGCACTTTCAAAATGGCTTCAGCTTTTATTTATTATTTGTTGTGGAGGATGTGCTGCTGAGTAGGGGAGAGTGGGACAATGTTGTGTCAAGAGAACCACTTTGCTGCAAAAGAAATGGCTGCTGGAATTCTTTTCTGTTAGATGTTAGATGATGCTTGGAATGGTGCTTTTGTTGACTAGCATGATGGACTAATGTTTTAGCAGATGTGTTCCAAGGCTAATATGTCCCCAACTCTTCTTTAAAAGGAAATATGATTTTTTGTGTCCTTGTGAGTAACTTTTTATGCTGCAGTCTGAAAATTTTACCTAACACCCAATATCTGGATTTGCAGACGAATAGCACAACAACTGTTTAGTACTGATTTCTGAGTGGAGTTTATTAAGTATACGGCAATTTTCCCTAGAAGAACTGCTTATAATGGACAAATTGAGTCAGGCTGGCAGGACCTCAAAGAAAAATCGTTCCAAATTGGCGATAGTATTGTTTGCTGTCAAGTGTATTTTACATAATAAAAAAAAATGCAGAGCTAGTTGATATTTATTCTATTTTTGGTCTCATCTCAGTACCACCAAGATAACTAGTATTATCATTACATCACTGGTGTGATTGTTGAGCAGAAAAAAGTTCAGTGAATGCTAGATTGTACCTGATATCATACTGGGTAGTAGATATAATAGATAAAAGTAGAGACATAGGGATATTTTTTTCCAAAGACGTTTATTTCCCTTAGCATTGTGTTATTTAACACCTGATCTTACTCATCCAATACCGATTTATATGTATTCCCTTTTATAATAGCCAAGTTTTTTTTCAGCAGAATATTTATTTATTCTCTAACAATTTTGTAAGTTTCTCATCTTGCAATATTGCTCTCAGACACAAATACTGATCAATTTTTAAGATGAATGCATTAAAAGGAATCGACACAACGTACTAAAAGATTTTTTCGGCTGCTGCTTTGTGAAGGTCATTTGACTCATTATAAAATGAAAAACAGGCCCCAATTGGCAAAATGGAGCTTTGAGGCAAAAAGATACTAGAGTTTTTCAGTATATGATGGCCTTTTGGTTTATACATGATGCGTAGCTATAGTTTTTTTTAAAAAAACTGCAGTGTGATCAATAAATCACAGAGGCTGAGTTCATATAGCATGTGCCACCAGAAACAAGCCATATGATGACTGGCTATAAATGTGAATTCAGCCTTAGTGATTCAGGCATGCATCCCACTTGCCTGAAATATTTCAAAGGTCTTGATATCTTCAGTAACTGTGGAAGGAATTTACTAGAGATTTATAGTTCTGTAATATTTACATACATATTCAGATTAAGCATAAGATGATGCATTAATAAAATTCACAGATCTCTTGTTTGCATCAAATTTCTAAAAAAACTCAATACGGGTATTTTTCCAGAGAAAATAAGGTCAACAACCTCCTCTAACTCTTGTCCCTTGGCTTTTGGAAAAGAAAATCATTTCCCAATTCCATTCAGGTAATTCTGAAAAAAAAAACACCTCATAACCATTAGCCACCCATTTGTTAGACATAAATGGCATTGGTTGCCTCAGGGGGCATCAACTCCAGTTTTAAAACATAAGGAATCCGACATTGTAGCTCATGATTTATAGGAATAAACACATTCTCTTGTAACCTTTTGAACAGTGTCTTAAAGTCATAACAATATATTCAAAAATCCAATACAATGGTACTAAATGGAGAATGATATAAGCCACTTCTCTACTGTTTGTGGTTGAAACCCATTCAAATGGATTTGCTTCACCCCAACAGAAAACACATGATCCGTTAGATGCATTATGATTTAATATAGCTTAAGACCACAAACTGTGGAACATCTGCTGACAAGCTACACAACAACTATTGGATATATTAGATGCAGAAATGTGATGCAATATGGAAAACATGTGGTACAAAGGGCCATTGGGCCCAGAACCTATTTTTTCCAGATAGTTTTCATTGCAATTGTAGCATGTTATCAATTATACTGTACTGTATAAAATATTGAACTGAGACTGATGTTCAAGTCTCTGTCCATCTTGCTGGATGATTTTGTGCTGAGAAATAATGACTGGCCCTATTTACACCATGGAACTGTTTTGCTCCTGAAGGAAAAGCAACATAATGTAATAATGAGAAATAATAAAACACATAGTTACTTTCTGAATACTCATTTTTAGATTAAGGAAGAACTGAAATCAGCACTACCTAGTTTATGAATGGAAACAGCAGGGACATCTTAAGGTAACCACTACAAATACCGGTACATGATAGTTGAGAGTAATCATTGGAGTTGTGAAAACTTTGAACTTGATTGGGAAAAATGCTGTGGATTGCGGAAATGTGAATACAGAACCTTTCTGTGACTTGCTACGCAGTTGCATCTAGATTCAGAATCACATTGCTACTTTAGGGAGATGTTTGCTACAGTCATGCAATCTTGGAAACAATTGCAGCTGCTTTAATGAGCTGCAGGACAGATTCATGCTCCCACACATTCTAAGGCACCTTCCCCAAACTATATACCTCTAGTGGTTATGGAATTTTGCAAATTTGGGTTTTGAATCTATCATTTTTCTAATTTGCAAAGAAAAGATCATATATACTGCATTTGGATCATTTTTGGACCAGTGCAATAAAAATAATCTGAGTCAAAAAATGAAATTGTTGACATTGAGTTGCCTAGACTAAGTATGTGGAATAATTTAATTGTCTCTTCTTGGATCAGGAGTTTCCTTTGACACAAGCATGAAGACATATTTCAAAGCTGATGTGTTACAATGGGAAGAATATTTAGTTAACTTTACTGATAGCACAGGGCTGATTTGTTTGCAGGGCAACTTTTTCTTAAACATTAGGTTACTCTTGGAGTTTTCAAATAACACCCTTTTATTTCACTAGATGCTGTAGAACCAGTGTAATCATTTAATAAGCTATGAGTAAATTTGTGCTTGGCGGGACTGTATCTACACACCAATTTAGCTGAATTATTTATGGAGTATCAATCTATAACTCTTGCAATTTGGGGTTAATGATTTTCCCCTCAATAGGACTAGATCCATAATTTAAATATAGAAGCATAGTAGAGTCTTTCTAATTACCCCATTTAATATGTAAGTAGTGAGTGAAGTCCCACTGGATTTATTTAGTCTCATATAGACAACTTCCAAAAGTGTCACAATTCTGTGAGCTATTGACCATGATTAATAGGTTTCCTCCAGGAGCATACAGATAATTCCAGAAGTACAGAAAGTTATTTTAGGGCAGTTACATGTTCTGGCTGTTAAGACATATTCTGGAACAAAGAATAAGATGAGATGAGTAGGAAATGTATTTCTCAGTTATTTTATTACTATAATTTCTTACTTTAAGAACTATAAGAAAAATCTATAAAGTATTCCTGCTGATAAAAAATAGAGATTTTGGGAACATTTTGTTCTGATCTCACTAGGTCATCTCTCCATATTATTAACTCAAATTTTAATAATGTGGAGAGATGACCTAATAAGAATAGAACAAAATGTTCCCAAAGTCTTTAATCAGTAGGAATACTTTGTAGATTTTTCTTATATTTTCCTTGCATGTCTAAAATCACTACTTTTTCCCAATTATTCATTTTTCCAACCCTCTTCCTTAATATAAAGACCTTCGACATTCCTGGTAGATGTCCATCCTTTTTCTAGAATCTTAATGGATATGAATTCATTGCATTTTTTCTTCATTATAAGTACCTTCTAAAATATAAATACTGAAGAGCCTTGAAAGGCTAACATTTTATATGGGGTTTATGGATTGTTCCTCATTATGCTAGGCTCAGACAAATACTAAAGTATAACCATGATGTGCAAAACATAAATGATTGAGTGAAACATTGCACTAAGTCAAAACAAATTAAATCACATTAAGGTTCAATATAATACACGAATCTATGTGAATTTGATAAACAATATGTGGATCAGTTCATTGATGCAATATCATCTGATTTAAATTAGTACTATTGTACAAGGCTATAACCAATAGGTAATTGTTTTTTTTTTTACTTTTTACATTTCATTTCTTTTCAATTTCATTTTTCTAGTTATTTTATTTTCATTTTTAATCTGCCCCTCCCAAATGACTGTGGATAGCTACACTAATATAAACATTAAAAACACCCACCCGTTAACACCTGAATTCTCTTCAGAGTCTTCACAAAAATAATTTTCTGCCCATTCATAAACTGTAACAAGGAGGAAATAAGACTGAAATCCAATTGCACTTTGCTTCATAATAGAGACCAGACAAAAGGAAAAGCAGCATGCATTGTCAATATACATGATGGGACCTGTTGAAAAGTATTGTTCAAGGTCTGACTGGTCACTGTACAGGCATAGCCATTCTAATAACCAAAGGTTATATTTTGGATTTGGTTTGGGAAATAAAGAGCACCCAGTTGAACTGTTGCAACATAGGGTTGATGTGGCATACTTGAGAAGTGCCTTTTGCCACTTATGTTATAACATGCTGGATTAGCTGCAATTTCTGGACCACCTTCAAGGATTGCCTGAAGAATGCCCTACAGTAATCTATTCTTTATGTGACCATTGTGCATGATAATCCAACCTTGAATGTAGATGTAGTTTAGTATTATGAGTGTACTGAATGTCTATGGAGATTTTCAGTCATCCAGGTCATGGTTGTCCCAAAGGTGCTTTTTCAAGAGGCAAGTGGACTTTCTGATCAATGTACTATGAGTGTACTGATTTACTACCCTGTTTCCCTGAAAATAAGACCTCTCTGGATAATAAGCCCAATCGGGCTTTTGAGCACATACGCAAAAATAAGCCTTCCCCTGAAAATAAGCTCTTCCCAAAAATATTGCAACACAGCAGGAGCCATGAGGTGACCATGCTCGCTGCCTCCTGCACCTCAAAAATAAAAAGACCTCCCCAAAAATAAGGCCAAGTGCTTATTTTGGGGGGTCAAAGGAAAATAAAACCCTGTCTTATTTTCAGCAAAACATGGTATTACGACCCCTAAATGCATATATCTGTGTTGTATTACATAGTACACTTCACACAAAGTGGGATTTGGTTTTGTATTAATGCAATTTGTAAACCTTTGTTGTGAATGAGGTTTGTGGTTTAGGATTGTATGAAGCTAATATAGCTTCAGTAAACCTTTGTTTTAAAGAACCCTTAGATAAATGCTCCATTTGAATAAGCCATTCTTGTTACATGTTACATTCATTTGATGGAAAAATTATAGTTCCATAAAAGTTTACACTGTAATAAATTATCAATTATCACGTTTTCAATCTGCTATTAGACTCTAGTGTTTTGCTACAGCTATCATTGCTCCTCAGCTCAAAACTCTTGTTAGGAAATTTACCATCCTTGCAGCTTGCCCTTAATGGAAGATATGGAAAGAAGATTCAGAGGAAGAGAAATATCTATCCTTCAAAACACTTGCTCTGTACTTGTTTTCCCAAAAAGAATTTAAGAAGACCCTACTACATGCCTACCCCTGCAACCAAAAAGGCTGGGCCAGAAAATATTGGTCTATACATGCACACATACACAGGAGTGGGCGGAAGTCGAAGGGGTGGAGAGTGAAATCTAGTCTGTTCAGGTTTAGAGAAAATGTAATAAGCTATTTGAAAGTCACAGTATCAATAAATTCAAGATAAATATACTAATAATTGACATATATTTTGTTTTACAATAAGGATAGCAATACCAAAAACCAATAACTAGAACTGAACAAAACTAAATCTTATCTGTTCCACAGCTTTTAATAATTTAAGGAAGGACAGAGAGAACAGAATTAATTGATACCAGTGATGGCGCTTTAAAGTCTTGTAAGAGCAAAAAAAAAAAAAGATCTTATCTGTGATAAACTATGGTACTAAGGCTTTCTCCTTTCCAGATGTGGGAAGAGGTTATATTTAGAAGGCCTTTGTGGACAGAAAGTTCCCTCTACCTTAAATATTCTACTCTTCCAAAGTTCTCATAGGGTGATTGTGACTATAACAGATTTCCTCTAAAAGGAAAATCTTGAATAAGCAGACAGTTGGAGAATTTTTTTGCATTTGGAAATGCAACATTTTTAGTGTTACATAAACGTCTCCAATGTACACTGACCTTCACAAAGATTTACAAAATACTTCCATACTAGGAAGCATTTCCTTCCAAAGAAATTACAGGGATCTGCCTAAGTCATTTTTAGGAATCAATCAAAGCTAACTTTCAAGGATTCTTACCTTGCCACACAATTAACATTCTCTCTTGTTAATTTTGGCCAGCAGCATTCTTCAATTAAGCTTTAATTGCTTTTCCAGTTTGGGGAACCCTTGGACATTTACTAATAAGATATTAATAATTCTTTGACATATATGCTTGTGAGTGATTAAATCAGGCAACATTAAAAAGAGGGAAAGAGAACAGACAGCATCAGGATGATACTGCTTGCTGTCCCTGTACATTTTTCAGGAGGTTGCGACGATGGCTCAGTATGAGTCAGCACACATCAGTAACAGGCAGCCTCCCCAGATGTAGCACAGTGGTACCAATAAAAGACTGTCCAGTGAAAAATTAAACAGAGATGGGAGCATCATGGTATGAGAATGATTAATTTGTGCCATTCTATAGCAGGGACTCCTCAGCGAGTTGTCCAAATGTACTTGTATACACCAATCCAGCTTTTCCCAATCTAATCAGAGGTAGTGGAATTCCTCTGAAGTGAAATGTTTTAAAGGAGTTGTCGATACTTGGAGCAGAGTGTAGCAACAATGACGTTAATAAATGTTTGTGCAAGGCATCACATTATACTGTACTTATTTTGCAACTGGTTGTTTGCCCATTTGTTGGTGAGTGGAACTGAAGAGTTATATAATAATAAATGTATCATGCTGGTTTGTTTTCTTAAATTCCAATTCTACATCAAGTATAGCAAGAATAACACATACTAAAAAGCATATACATTTTTTATCTCCTAAAATATACCACTATTATAAAATGTCAGTAAAGTGTTATAGTTTGTTTTAGCTTCCTTTAAAACTTCTTCCTTAGTGGAGTTGGTATTTTAAGCACAGGCTACATAGGAAGGGATACATACACAACTATTCTCTTATTATCTCTACTATTATATAACGTCAAATAGTTTCAATAAGTTTTTCCTTTGCACTTTAAGCTATTGAGTATTTCTGCACTGTTAATTTATAGCATCATTCAACCAGTTAGTGTAAGATTTTTCACATGTTCTGAAGAAAACATTGGTTAAGGGTGAGTGGTGATCTTACCACTAGGGAAAATAGAGGTACAGAACCCTGTGTGTTTGATGAGACTGCTGGTTTTGTAGCTGACCTTGCATGTTGCATCTCATCAGGTCCCTTTTCCAGATGAATGGAATGTTTGCATAGAAAATAGCGTTCTGTGCTAATGGAAAGCACCAATTTTTGTGGGATCCCTTAGATCTGGCTTCAGCTTCCCACAGCAGCAGTCTGGCACTAAGATGGAAGTCCATTAGGACTTGAGGATATGTCCTTAAGAAATACTTAGCAGGCCATCTTGTCAGTGAAGCAAGGAAGGGGTGTGAATGAAGCCTTTATGTACAATAGGTCTCAATTTTGTTGCACAACAATCACTGGAATTCTTTTGTAATGGCTTCTTTGCTTCTCTTACAATAAAACTTCTTATTTCTGGAGTCTTATATGTCATTTTAATTGCTTCCAGTCTAGCCTGCTGGACAGAATTCAGTACTCTTTCATTAGGTTTGCACAGCTCATCATACTAAAATATGGCTGACAAGTTTGTAGCTCAATGAGTTTCATGCATCTAGCTAATACGGTTAGTTGTTTATGTTATTGTGCAACTGGGCAAATAAATACCATTTGATTAAGAAAACCATGGATTAATAATGTGGACTATAGTTTTGAACTTGTTCACTTACCACGCTAAGCCATTACTAATGGAGTTGAGTCCAGCGATAGGCATCTTCCATTTTATAAATACACATAGTAAGGTAAAGGTAAAGGTTTCCCTCGCACATGTGTGCTACTTGTTCCTGACTCTAGGGGGCGGTGCTCATCTCGGTTTCAAAGCCAAAGAGCCAGCGCTGTCCAAAGACGTCTCTGTGGTCATGTGGTCATGACTAAATGCCAAAGACGCACAGAATGCTGTTACCTTCCCACCAAAGTGGTCCCTATTTTTCTACTTGCATTTCTAACGTGCTTTCAAAGTGCTATGTTGGCAGAAGCTGGGACAGGTAACGGGAGCTCACTCCATTATGCAGCACTAGGGATTCGAACCACCGAACTGCCGACCTTTCTGATCGACAAGATCAGTGTCTTAACCACTGAACCACTGCGTCCCAATCCATTTAGAACAAGGCATATAATTTTTTATTTGTGAATAAAATAGAAACTAAAATTCTCCCAGATATGCGATCAGGCAGAATATACAGAATAATCAAAACTTTCCACTGGAGTTTTTTCAACCAAAGATCAAGATACAGTTTCAAAGATATCTCAGTGGCCTTCCTGTTTCTTGAAGTCAGTTGTCTTCATTCTGGTCAAAAACCACTCTACAAAAATCACCTTCAGGCTTCAGACTAACTTTAGTAGTTTCTGCCCTTTCTCTTCCTATTTTTCTTCAGCTTCCCTGAAAATTCCCCATTCTGGCAAGCGTTTCTTTTGTAAGGCAGATGGTTTTTATGTGGTAGACCTTCATTTCAAAATGTTTTAATCTGCTGAGTCTGTTTCCATTTTTATGCTGCTGTCTTTTGTCTTTTATGGAATTGTTTTGTATTTAATCATTGCAAGATGCCTTATACTGGGCAAATATATTGGAAGGGCTGAGTATACGTTTCCTAAATAAACAAAAAAAATTCACATACAAATGCTAATGTTTTAAATGATATATCATTTGCAAATGTAGAACAAATTACCTTCAATAAGACACAAACAAGACAGACATCATAGCCAGAGAAGCATAATTGAAAGGAGAGGAAAAGATGAAAGTCATAGTTGCAGCCCATGGAAAAAACCACTTGCTGGTGAGCAACTTGCATTCAATTTTATTAGTGTTATGGGAACACTGAATGGTGTTCACCAGAAGGGAAGATGATATAGTCACAGTGGTGAAGCCAAGTTCAAGCAGAAGTTGAGGCTGCAAGGCAAGCATACTATTGATGCTATGCACCTCTGTCTCAAATTACTTTTTGAGAAAGAAAATCCCACAAAAAGTGTTCCCTAACTCATTATAGAAGGATCACTTTAATTTCGCACCTTTTTTTAGCAATAGCAATAGCAGTTAGACTTATATACCACTTCATAGGGCCTTCAGCCCTCTCTAAGCAGTTTACAGAGTCAGCATATCGCCCCCACAGTCTGGGTCCTCATTTCACCCACCTCGGAAGGATGGAAGGCTGAGTCAACCTTGAGCCAGTGAGATTAGAACCGCTGAACTGCAGATAACAGTCAGCTGAAGTGGCCTGCAGTACCCTAACCACTGCGCCACCTCGGCTCATAATGCAATTTCCAATTGTAAAAGATTGCATGATTTTGGAGAAGTATGCAAGCAATACTTAATGATGGCAGTGAACAAAGTGATTTATGGCCAGTCCTTGCACTAATCACTGCCCCAGCATCTCTGCAGGTAGAGGATCAAAGTTCAAGTGCTTAACAACTGGCATGTATTTATTATGGTTGTAGCATCACAGGGTCTTGTGACTGTCATTTGGTATCTTCTTAGGGGGCTTCCAACAAGCAAAGTCAATTGGGGGGGGGGGGGTTGGATTCACTTAAACACTCTTAGTGATTCTTATAGTGATCATGGCAAATATGGTTGTACAATTTTACCCAATTTATTTAAAGTTCTCATCACTTAGCAATGGAAGTTGTGGTCACAGTTGTGGTTGTAAGTCAAGGGCAACCTGTAATCCTCCCTGTCAACTATTCCAAGAAAGAGAAGAAGTTTCAACTTAAGCATCATTCAGTTCTTAACAAACAAAATAAATCTGTGAATGTGTACTATCTCTTTTTTAAAGTCTCTGATAAAGATCATCCTCATGCTGAATCTTATGAAAAACATCTGGCATTGCTGTATGTTATTAGTGGTAATTGAGATTTTTATTGGTTTTCTTTTTTTGGTTTTAATAGAAGTTTTGTCTGTTTTTTGTTCATTGTCCAGTTTCTTTGGACAAATGGATGGCCTTATAAATAGGAAGATAGGAAGAAGAAATATTGTGAAAGTACTGCATGGGTATGAACAGGCACAAGAAATGTTTGTTCATAATTACGGGAAATATGATTGTTCTGTTTACTTTATTTTCTGGATTTGCAATATATTGGAATTGAATTAAAATCAAATTCTGTTTGCTTATTATCATGAACTATAAACTGATTGCAGGGACTGTGCTGTACTATACCTTAGGCAGATATGTAGTTGCCAAGTTGATAGTTCAGAAAGTTGAGCAAAATAGCAAGTATTGATGCACAATGTTTTTGGTTCCATGAAATGGGTACACCAAGTCAGTCAACATTTGCAAAAAAGGCTCACCTTTTTCACAATTTTTAAATTTTGAATATATATCATAACCTTCCATTTCCATTCTTCTTTCTTTGTAATGTATTCTATCATTTTTTTTCCTTTTTTGTTAAAATCCTTAAGAATTGAAAGACAATTTCAATAGAATCCCAGAATCAGGAGGAGTCATGTAAGGTATTCAGCACAATAGTGGAGGTGCCCAAATAGCAGCTGTCTATCTTCCACTTGAACATAAATTATAAAGGGGAGCCAAACATCTTTCTGGGTACCTGGTTCTATTTTCAACTGCTTTTGCGGTTAAGAAGTTTGCTTTCTGAAAATAATCATCACAATCTGGTTTCTTATCATTTAAAATCACTTTTCCATATCCATTCCATAGTCTAGAACAATGGATTATTAAGTAGTGCTCTTCAAATACCCTAAGAACCCTATCAAACCATCTCTTCCATCTTCAGTCTCTTTTTATTTGCCAATGGAATACCATTTTTTTTAGAGATGAGTGAGACTTTATTGGCTATCTTTTGTCAGCTTTATTGAACAGCTGCTTGACCAATTTTTGGCATGATGTATTTGTATTTTTTTTTTTGTATTTATTGCACATTTATAGGCCGCCCTTTTCCCTGAGGGGACTCAAGGCGGCTTACAATCAGATGGGAAAGGGAGTGTAGGACAAATACAAAAAGAGGTGTGAACAAAGGTAAATTAAACAATAAAACACAACATTCACTCAGCATTCGGGAGGGGCGAAAGTAGACTTATCCCCAGGCCTGACGGGCTAGCCAGTTCTTGAGGGCTGTGCGGAAGGCCTGGACGGTGGTGAGGGTACGAATCTCCACGGGGAGATTGTTCCATAGCGTCGGAGCCGCAACAGAGAAGGCTCTCCTCTGAGTAGTCGCCAGTCGGCACTGACTGGCAGATGGAATACGGAGGAGGCCAACTCTATGCGATCTGATGGGACGCAGGGAGGTAATTGGCAGAAGGCGGTCTCTCAAATAGCCAGATCCACTACCATGGAGCGCTTTATAGGTGGTGAGTAGAACCTTGAAGTGCACCCGGAGATCGACAGGTAGCCAGTGCAGCTCGCGGAGGATCGGTGTTATGTGGGCGAACCGTGGTGCGCCCACGATCACTCGTGCGGCCGCATTCTGGACTAGCTGAAGTCTCCGGATGCTCTTCAAGGGCAGCCCCATGTAGAGCACATTGCAGTATTCCAGCCTGGAGATCACAAGGGCTCGAGTGACTGTTGTGAGGGCCTCCCGATTCAGGTAGGGCCGCAACTGGCGCACCAGGCGAACCTGGGCAAATGCCCCCCTGGTCACAGCTGAAAGGTGGTGGTCAAATGTCAGCTGTGGGTCCAGGAGGACTCCCAAGTTGCGGGCCCTTTCTGAGGGGTGTAAATTTTGTCCCCCCAGCCTGAGTGATGGTATGTTGGTCAAATTTTTGGGAGGAAAACAAAACAGCCACTCGGTCTTGTCTGGGTTGAGTATCAGCTTGTTTGCTCTCATCCAGTCTTTAACGGCCTCAAGACCCCGGTTCATCACGTCCACCGCTTCATTGAGTTGGCACGGGGCGGACAGATACAACTGTGTATCGTCTGCATATTGGTGGTATTTTATCCCGTGCCTCCGAATGATCTCGCCCAGCGGTTTCATGTATATGTTAAATAGTAGGGGGGATAGGACCGACCCCTGCGGCACCCCATAAGTTAGGGGCCTCAGGGACGATCTCTGCCCCCCTACCAACACCGACTGCGACCTGTCTGAGAGATAGGAGGAGAACCACTGCAAAACAGTGCCGCCCACCCCTATCTCCTGCAGTCGTCGCAGAAGGATACCATGGTCGATGATGTGATTATTTTCTCTGCTATTTCCACTATGTTATCTGCAAAGTTTTCTATATTAGTTAGAATTAGTTCAATATTTCTTAATGTCTTCTTGTACCTTCTAAAGGAGAAAATAATCAGAGAAGCATGTTAGAATTTGTCAGAGGGACCATGTTTGGGAGAGTAACTATTCCAACATTTATTGGGAGACACAAAAATCCTCTGTGGCTACTAATTTCTCTTTACTCAGCCATGGTTTGTGAACCAAGATATTTTGCAAACCTATTTTTAAATGCCCTGTACTTTTGTAGTTTTTGTGTTTCTCCCTTCCCCTCCTTGGGTTTTGTGCGCCGCCCTGAGTCCCTCCGGGAATAGGGCGGCATATAAATAAAATGAAACTCAAACTCAAACTCAAACTATCCAATAGTTTAGCCATTTTTAACCAGCCATGGCTATGCATGCTGTGTGAATATAGTCATGAATCTCACTATGCAGAACTGGCATGATAAAATTGCACAAGGGTAAATTTGCCATGAGAAAAAAAATATGAGCTTATACTTAAGCTTTAAAGGTCTACTTATCTTTTCAGTTTCATAGTTGAAATTAACAGACTAAGGGCTCAGTGTGTTTTTGGTCCTTTCTTAATTAATGGGATTTGCTCAAAAGTACTCACGACTTACTGAGTCCTACTGCTCTCCAAAGCCTTTTACTGAAAAAAAGAGTAAATGAGAAAAATGATCAAAGAGAGAGCATGTTGGACTGTATGGGGGGAAAGAGAGGGTGATATAAACATGAGTCTGGAGGGATGGGGAGGAGGGGAGGAGGTTTGTTATAGACCGTCATCAAAGAAGGAATATTATGCTTACTTTTGTACTTTCTGTATTTGACTTCTTCAGAACAATAATCCTGTCATCAAGCCAACATTTCTGTTCATTAACTTTAAAGCTGACATTTGTTTCTGCTCAAGATCATTTTCCTGTCTCTTTCAACTGTGTCCCAGGATGACTTACAAGCAGTTGACATACATCCTAGCCAGTGAACATTTTCCAGGACTATGTGAATCAGGTGTTATTATATTTAGAGCCTCAGTGCTTCCTTTACTACTTTACAGCCTTTTAGTATTTTAATTTTATAGCAAACTGTGTTTTTATAACAAACTGGAATAGGCATACATTTATCTTTGATTTCCCTCCTCCCCCCATCTTTTGATTGGAAGGAAAAAATACTTCTAATTTTTTTTTAACTGTCTTTATACCCTGAGAGTGCCTAAAAGGCTGATGTTTACACAAAATTGAGGAATTAGAGACAGTTTTATTTCTGCAACTGAAGCTCAAAATGTGTGCTTGGGGTTTGTTTGTTTTTCATGAGCAACAAGAAATCCATATGGATCAGTTCAGCCTAAAGAAAACCCTATATGGCATGTCAATTTATGGGCAAAATTTAAATATCTGCATTATGGATTAGAGGATAATCTGCCTGTATGCCTCTATCACCTCTAAGACAAAAGAAAGGTAGGGGCAATTCTAGCCTAGTATGCCCAAAATTATTGGCATTATTCTGGAGAGCTCTAGTAACACAGTGGTTAGAATGCAGTATGTCAGCTAACTCTGCCCACGGCCTGGAGTTTAATCCTAATGTAGCCCAAAGTTGACTCTTCCATCGTTCTAGATCAGTAAAATGAAGAACCAGATTATTGTGAGCAATATGCTAACATTGTAGGCCATCCAGATAATGCTGTAAAGCACTTATTGGATACTATATAAGTTTAAGTGCTATTGCTGTTATTCAATGGTTCAGATAACCATGGTTTATTGAAACCATAATTGGCTGAGATTGCATCACAGATCCTTAACTATGGGTCGGTACCTACAATATGCTAATCCAAAACCAAATAAACCACACTGTGTATTATATTGTGTGAATTTAAAGTATGGCAGTTGTCGGAAAAGAAAACCTACCTTTTCTTTTCCAATTAACTTCTTCCCAGACAGAAGTTATTTCTAACAATAGCAAATGGCAAAGGAGAAGCAGGTAGTGAAGAGAGAGCTCAACCGTGCTTCCTGTCTTATCTGTCTACCCCATCCTTTAAGTTGTTTCCCTTCTCACAACTAGGAAACATCCTAGGGATGAGAGAAAGTGACTGGCCCAAGCTGGCTTCATGCCCAAGGTGGAACCAGAATTCATGGTCTCCTGATTTCTAGCTTGATGTCTTAATCAGAATACCAAATGACTCTCCAGTTTGCCCTGTTACTATACTTAGAATAAAAGTAATATTATCAAGCATGGCTTTGTTTTCCTAGGCTGGTCTACCTTGAAGGGCTAACAGTCTCAAATCTGCAATTCTATCCATTTGGGGTATGTGTAGAAGGCTGGGATGTACATAGAAAAGCGACAGGTTTACAGTTAGGGTGCCACTCTACTGCTGACATCAATTTGATACCCCACCCCTTGGCATTCCTGTAGATGTTATTGGATTTTGCTTCTTCTTTTAGGTCAAGCGTCCTTTGTATCTGAAACAAGAAGATTAGAACTTGAAGCTGTTTTTCCTTGGTGGTACTTCCATAGGTTCTTGGTTGTTAGGTTCCTCAGTCTGATTCTATTCAGAGGAAGGTGATGTGTCCAGCTGGACTTTGACACCAACAGTGAATTGAAAACAGACTGCTGCTTTCAATGAAGGGAAGACAAAGAGTTATCAAAAAAATGGTGAATATCAGCTTTCAGGAAGCTTATTCATGAGTTCAGGTTGTACAAGCCAAAAGAATCTCTAAGAATACTGCCAGACAATGTCCTAACTATAACTTTGGCATCTAGGTCTCAGCAGTCATGATAAATAATACAAAATCTGGAGCAAACCACCAATTGATTCCTTTGGCTAATGAAGACAATTCAATGTCTTTCAGATGTTTTAAATTAATGTTCCTAATAGCCTAGCAATTGGCTATATTTATTGGGGTTCATGGGAGTTGAAGTCTAAAGCATCTGGAAGAAATAACATTGCCTTTCTCTGCTCTTATATTCATGCAAAGAGAACTTTTTAGCCCTCAGAAAAGATCTGATGGCTGACATTTTGGAGCTCAATAGCAGCAAGGTAGTAACTTAATGTAGAATACATAAATACTTTACTTCCAAAAGGTCTCTGATCCAGAAACTGGTGTCATCCTGTAGGGTTGGGAGAGTTTGAAGTATTGGAAAATTATTTAGCACGAGTTTCAAATTAAATCAGTAAGTGTAATGGTATGTGAGAATGTCCTTGGGAGGCCAGGGAAAGAACTGCAGCCAGGAGAATGGTTGGATAAGAGGCAGCTTTGCCCACAACAGGAATGCAAATGTGACAAAAGTCGCAGAAGGGACCCTCCCTAATTTCTTGAGCTATAAAGACAATGGGAGAGAACTGTACTGTATTTTCAGACGTGCAATGTAACCTTACAATAAAACAGAATTAGTTCATCTGGGCATGCTACTTGCACTGCCTCACAAGACTGACAATAAGTTGATCTCTTGAACAACATGAGAGCTTTTGAATATTTTGTTGAAAGACTTGGAATGCTGTTTTGCCCTGAATCTCATCCCAGAAACAAAAGCAATGAGATGACAAAATTTATTTATTTATTTAATTAATTGACTAATTTCTATCCCACCTTTATTAGTTTTATAAATAACTTAAGGCAGCAAACATATCTAATATTCCTTCCTTCTCCTACTTTTCCCATAACAACAAATATCTGAGGAGAAACTGGTCCAAAGTCACCCAGCTAGCTTTCATACCTAAGGAAGGACTAGAACTCACACTCTCCTAGTTTCTATCCTAATGCCTTAACCAAATTGGCTCTTATATATTAAATATTCTTACCTGAACTTCCCGGTTCTCACAGGCTGAGTTTTGCATCATTATGGGCATCTGTTTTTAGTTTATTCAGACGACTTTCTCATCTCAAGGAGTTGTCCGTAACTCTTCGTGTCTACTTGTCTGTGGCCAAATACAGAATGTGCAGGGCCTATCCTTTAAAATCCTTGGAATTTACATAACCTCCAATTCTAGCAATATGAAATGTGGCTTTGGTTACAATAACAAGTGTTTAGGGAACACAGGAGATTTTTAACTGCAAAAAACACAAAAGGAAAACAATACTGCATACTGTTTTGATTTTCAATAGCCATGTGAGGACATCCTCTAGTTTTTAGCTATAAATAAGCAACTGCTGTCAGTGGAGATGGATAACATTTCACATTTCTCTTGATGTTTTCTTAAATGGTAATTTTCTTCCCACAGTCTTTCCAAAGTGAAAATCAAGGCCAGTAAAGCAAAATCCATAGCCATGATTAACTTAAACTTGGTTGATTGAATAAACAACAAGTTGGCTGTGTCCACATGGCAAACCATACCACAATGGCTGGGTGACAAAATATGTAAAGTAACAAACAAGGAATCACATTTTGACTTTGCATGATACACGAATCCATTTACTGCTGAGTTCTACTTAGATGGTTCCATAAAGGCACATAAAGTCAAACTGGAATGAAAAAAGACTACATTATCAAAACTAAGATACACAACAAAAGTGGTCTCCAGCAGACATTTCTCCATCTGAAAGAGGGCAATGAGGACTTCTTCAAATTCAAATCATTCTCTCTTTGAAATATGGATGATTTGAAAAATATTCAGCAGTAGAAATAGCACATAGCATTATATATTGATCCATAGTGCTTTTTAGCACTCTGAATGGTTTACAATATCAGCATCCCTCCCCGCCACAACAATCTAGATTCTCATTTTACTGACCTCAGAACCATGGAAGTCTGAGTCAATCTGGAGCCTTGTTAAGATCAAACTCCAGGCTGTGGGCAGAGTTAGCCTGAAATATTTCTTTCTAACCATTGTGCTACCAGAGCTCCTAAAACCAGAGTCAAGGCACATCAAAAATTTATACCTGGATCTGTCAGCAGTCACAGAGGTCATATAGCCATAATCCTTGTTTTCATGGCAAGAGAATATTAAATTCTTCCTAAATTTCTACTCATATATATGTAAGGATGTATGTGATCAATAAATGAAGTGTTCTGTTTCTCAAAAATGGTGGAGATATGAATTAGTGACAAGAGTTTTCAGAGACATGATGCTCATTTCAAATCTTTTGAATACCGATCATTTATGATAAAGTCTTTGCCCAGATTACACCATGTAGAAATTAAAAGTTTGAAAACAACAAAAAGACAGTAAACAGCATCAGAAACACAAAATCAAGTGTTCCAGTACAGAGCGAAAGAATTACATAGAGAATACATAAAACAGTCTTTCCAAAGTTAGGGTCCTTCTAATGTGTTGGAGATTAATTGCCACAATTCCTATGCTGGCTGGGAAGTTGGTTCAATTCATTGGGAAGAGAACAGCTTTGGGAAAGATGGCACAAGGGATAGTTTTTTCCACTGCCTTTCCCCACCATACATATATATTTTAAAAAGTCTGAGTCTCAAGGAGATCATCATAATATTTTCTTCCTAGAAATCCAATTGGGGAATGTCTCAGATCCTGATTGTTTGGGTTACTTTTCAAAGTAAAAAAATATAGCCCACTAGGAGAAAATGATTTGTAGTCGCGATTCTTGGTCATCTTGGAGTAATAGATATACACAGCCTGGCCAAAATTATACTGCCAAAGAAATGTAGCTTAGCAGGCCAGCATCAAACATATCATTAAAGCAGACTGTCAAGGACAGCCCGAGTTGGCAGTGCATGCTAGAAAATGATCAACAGAATATTTGCAGAACTAAATCAGGATCCACACTATCTGGTGGAGGTTCTGCTAACAGCCTACCCTTTGACATCAGTAGACACAGAGGCCATGTTCTTGCTGAGATGGTGCTATCATGGGGTTAGTGCAGGTGACTTTTTAATTGATCTTTTAGCATACAGAAGTTATAGCACATCACTGCAGTTTTATAGAGTGCCATCTAGATGATGCCACCATCATTTAATTGGTAGCCTATGTTTACTCTCCCTTTTTGCACTTTGTCTCAAAATGGAGGTCGTTTTAGGCAGAAAAACATGTAATCTCAAGAAGCACGCAGGCGTTTCAAAATGATTCATTCATGGAATTTACGAGAGGGGGTTTAATACCAGCAATGAGTTTCCTTTTTGCAGTTGTTGTGGTTCTAAGCATATGAGAAGTTGAGTTACTTAATTAGTTAAATACACGTTGCTCCATTTCCAAGCAGCTTAAAAGTAACAATAACAAATAAAAACAAATCAATATTGTTGTTTATTATATTTTTGATATCTATTTTTAGTGGTTTATTGTACTCTAGCCAGAATCATATTGTTCAGCTTGGGCGCTCCTATGAATATTAGAAATAAACCAACAAATAAATATTAAGCATAACCACAATTCAACTTGTGGCCCCTGCTGGTAGCAGCCCCTTAGCAAACCTTTTCTGCTAACCTTTCTCTAGCAGCCTCTCTGGGCAGGTAGTTATTTTTGTACAGGTATTTCCCAACTTAGCACACACCCTCTTTTATGAAATTAACTTCAAGCACCAGACTTTAAGATATGAGACCATCACATTTTAAAATCAACTGTGTTTCACATTTAACTTTCAAGCCAGAGTTGAGAAGTATGAAGTTTTGCTACTACAAAAGTAGGAATGGGAAGTATAGAATTCTTATGGGGCATGTAATCAAATGGACTGCTTGCATGGCAGGTTAATTTCATTTTGGTGCCAAAAGAGAAGTGTTTTCTCTCTTTTTCTATGCACATGCTCCTTCCCTATAATCTGCTCCAGGAGCATTTCTCAATCTTCTTTGGAGATAATCTGTTAAGGAAATCTAGAGGAAGTGAAAGAGTTAAATCTTCCATGATGCAAATCGAGTTCTGCTTGTGGTTTGTTAGCTTCTAACCACAGTGCTTGTGATTTGTAATGAGCTATGGATGAGCATAGAATCAGAATCCCAGTAGGGAAAAAAAACATTTTTTAAAAAAATGATGCCTACTTATGATCTTATCACAAAGAGTGGTAAATTGTAGTTTTGAAATTTTGCAGCTCAAATATGCAAAAGCAAAGTTGTGTAGGCGGTCACATAAAAGAACTGAGTGCAGGATCATACTTACATTAGTGGCAAGAGAAGAGAGGGTGAAATAGGTAGGATAAGCATCTCTAAACATAGGCACATCCTGTCATGCCAGTATGGATGGGATAGTAGAGATGTGGAAATAAAACAGAGAATTAAAAAAAATAGCTGTGTGGGTTGGGAATTGCAGCTCCACAAACAATGAATGGAAAAATGGCAATATACCGCAGAAGAGGACTCAGAGGCCTGTGTAAATCAGCCAGGATTCCATGTAAGTTGTAGATTCAATTTAGATAGATCACAGATTGGGACTTCTGAGTTGGGGGGGATATTTTTCTGTCTGTGTATAGTTGTTCAAATAATCCAATTTGGAACATTTGATTCAATTCGGTGTTTCAGATTAGTCAGTTGGATTTGGAATTCCATTGTCTTCAAAGGGAATCTCCGAACTGACTATATACTCTTGGCAGTAATAGGAGTGGCTATGAGAAAGTAAATTGAGAGAATATTGGACCAAACCCAGCAGGCAAACATAGACTGGCAAAGTGTGGACTAGAAATGCAGGTTTTGTGGCATCAGGTCCAGATTAGAAGTGGAACAATACAGGAAACGGATATAAAATAGCTCAGCTCCAGCTGCAGCAAGTAAGAACAGACTTTAGAATTGCACTGAAGGTGGGTTTGTGAGAGCCTGGAAGCTCTTTGACAGATCATGAGAGCAATACAGAAAGTAGAAAAAAATGGCAGCACTTGGGTGTATATTTTGAAGTCCCACAGGAATCAAAGAAAGGGGAATGACATAATCTATTAATAGGCAACATTCCTGATCACATGTAAAAATCTAAATCTAATAGCAATCTAGCTTTGTTCAGGTGTATGTCTAAATATATTGTACCAAAACAAGGGAAAGATTTCCATGTGACCCAATCTACTCTAGTCGTGCCTTCATATGCAACAGATAAATCATATTTACAGTAAATGATATAGAAAAACAATTAGGAACTGATGCCTATTGTGTATACATTTATTTATTCATCAAAACACCCCAGCTATCATAAAAACTTTCCAGCCATTCCATGATAGGCATGATCTATATTTGTGATGAACTGCAGTGTATAAGACTCTACAGAGAGGAAAATAATTTTTTCTGAATTGTACAGGCCAGTATGGAGATCTATCTGTAGGCAGTATAAAATATCTTAGGAAATTATTTGGGCTGGAGATTTCTGGACTGTTTGCACAGAGAGAGAAAAAACTTTACCAGATGGTTTTACAACATTGAGACGGAATAGAAATAACATGGGATAAAGAACAAGGTGTCAGAAATAAAAGTAAGCTTTATTTACTTATTATGTCCTGCAGATTGTCAAAACATGCATGGACATCCAAATTTTATCTCTCTGCAGGGAGGACATGAAACCTGAGATAAGATTGACAGAGAAACATATTGTGTCCTGTGAAATAGGAATTTCACCTTTGTATACTTGGTAAAAATGTTAGTCTAGAAAAATACGGATTAGAAAGGATCTGGAATACCCTAAAATGAATTAACAATATATAAAATATATGCAAGCCTCTTGCATATTTATAATATGAGTCAGTAGCCAATATATTAATGAGCATAGAGTTATAAAAAACTAAACAAAAATAGGGAATACACCTGATATATTGATAACAGTGTCTTCAAATATCTAGTTCAGAGGTGGGTTGCTCCCAGTTTGGCCCGGATCGGGTGAACCGGTAGTAGCGGCGACAGGAGGCTCTGCCCACCCATCTGGACGCTTCTGTGCATGTGCAGAAGCATCTGTGCATGTGCAGAAGCATCACGTGCAAGCACGCATGGGAGCACACACAAGAGTGCGCCCAAACCGATAGTAAAAAATTGGCAACCTACTACTGATCTAGATGGTGCTAAGGTTGGGAAGATATGGAAATCATGACATGGCCAGGTAGTTTTCTGAAGCTTTAAAGGGGAAAGTGCTATTTGTGTTTGATCATGTTGTCTGGAACTCTGTAAAGGTAGAAATGGACAGCCTTGACTCTTCATGGACTTGAAAGTAACAAAGTGATAGAAGGAATGAATTATTAAATGAATTCTCCACCTTTGTATGACTAAATCATATTATCTATATTTAATATAATAAAATCTAAATTAAATCAAATCAATTAGTTGTTAATCTGGCTCTGACCTGTTGATTTTGGAATGTTGCCCCTTGCATGATGTTCAAAGGATAAGGGTGGCTCTTGGGCAGAGAGAAAAAATTGCACACACCGCTTTAAAAGTGTGAACAGTGCCAGATAGCAGAGCACTAGAATTATCTTGACAAATGCAGGACTTGTTCCAATTATTTTTGACACAAGCTGCCTACTTTCAGACCATTTCTATTTATAGCAGTCAAGGTTCCAGATAATTGAGGCCAAGATTAAGATCCTCTGATTCAATGGGATATGAGGACTGTAGCACCTGTTTCCCATTTTTCTTGGCACATCCTCTTCTCCCTGTTTCTTTACTAATAGGGAGGTTGAAGGTTCATATAGTAGGCTAAGAATAATATTGTGAGTCTGATTGGAGTGAATTGTAGGGATGACCCAGGAGTATGATTCACACTATTTATTTTATTATTTTTATTTAATGTTTCTTTATTCGTTATTTTAACTTAGTTTTATTAATGCTCTGTATTTTGTCAACAATAAAGTTAGAGAGAAGCATAATGATCTTTGAATTTTATTTAGCCTATACAATCCATGGTTTAGTTTATGGCAAAACAACTTGTTGGAATCCAGTAAATTTATTCAGCAAATTATAATAAAGCAAACAAGGACTTAGCAAACTGTATGAATTCAGACAATGGATATTAAAAAGAATTGGTGATGGCCTGGACTAGGGATATACAGGCATTAAAATCTCATTGCACCAATAATGTTTAGGGCAAGTGCCCATCTTTATAATACACAATTGATTAAAACATATGTTTCTTAGACAGCTACCTTGAGAGCAACCTAAATTTAGCACATGTATTTGCAAGAAAGACTGGCTTGGTACCATGGGTACTTAATGTTTCCATGGTTTACAATTTTTCATGCAAAGCATCTCTCCTTGTAAAAACACCCCTCCCCACTTTTAAAATTATGTACACTTTGAAAATGAGCCAGTAGCATTGCTTTGGATTTCCCACAAACACAGAATTTCTCTGCCATTCATTAAAACAGCCCATCTTTTTCACAATTCCACATGAGCCCTGAGAAAAACTTGCAGCTACTTTAAATATAGTCATAATTCACTTTAATTGCTGATTCTTTAAAGCAGCAGCAACAGCATCTCTCCCCGCCCCCAAGTCAGGCTGTTTTAATGAATAGCTG